>NW_007727891.1:126145-140603 GCF_000696425.1 Galeopterus variegatus
AGTGTATATTGAAAAAAAAAAAAAAAAAAAAAAAAAAAAAAAAAAAAAAAAAAAAAGAACAGTATATACACTGGCTGGTAAGCTCAGTTGGTTAGAGAGCAGTGTTAAACCAAGGACAAGGGTTCACATCCCTGTACCAGCCAGCTGCCAAAACAAAACAAAACAAAGAATAGTATATAGAAGTATACACACATATTTATATGTACAATGAAGTGCATCCACAAATATAGATCACTCACCAATAAGTATATACTCTTGGCAAAATGTGTGGCTTGGTTGGTAAGAAAAAAATGTGTAAGGAAAGGAAAGCTTTGTATTAAAGTACATAAAAGAGAAAACAGGTAGAAAAAAAGATGGGGTTTCCCAAACTGTGGGCACTATTTGGGTCCATAGTTACATGTTTTAATCAAAGTAATTGTCTAAGACTTATAATTTGACTGACTTATGATTTGACCACAAAAAACTGTTGACTTCTGCCATTGTTCTCTCCCATACCTCTGTTCTTAAAGGCAAATATTCAGTGCAGGTAAGGGCACAGTTAAATTGACACTCTCATACATTGCTGTTGACTTTGCAAGTTGGTAGAAATTCTCTAGAAAGTAATTTGATAAAGTTATTTTCCTTTATGATAGAATATCTTACCTCTTGGAATCAATCAGAGTAAAACAACCCAAAATATAGGTTAAATTATGTTCATAAAACTGTTGCAGTATCATTGATAGCAGAGGTTTAGAAATGATCCACCTATCCAGGTATAAAGGAATGGTATGGATCCACCTCAAATCCCTTATTGAATAAACTGGGTTTTAGTAAAGTGAATTATTGTTATTATTTTATATTATTTTGTCAATATACAATGTGGTTGATTATTGTGCCCATTACCGAAACCTCCCTCCCAACAACATATCTGTTCACTTGTATCAGTAGTAAAGTGAATTATAATACATTTTTCAGTAGAATATTATGTAGTTACTTAATATTTAAGAAAACTTGTAGCCTGAAATGTTTATGATTTGTATAGTGAAGAAATCAGAGTACAAAATTATAAATGCCTCGTGATTTCTCCTAAGGGGAAGAGAAAATGAACAAAATCAATGGGAGGAGGTAATGCCAAAATATTAACAGAAGTAATATTGGAAATGGTACTGTTCTGAGTAATAATTTTCCAAAATATTCTATAGTGAAGTTTTGATACTTTAAAATGAAAAATGTATTCAAATAGAAAATGTATGGAAAGAAAAAATAGGTATTTAGTGGAGCCACAATCAACATGTATCCTTGCTCATATTTTTAGAATATCTTAAAACTAAAACATGTATTTTCTTTATTTTCCCTTTTCTGTTTCAGTGACTTTATAATCAGTGCTATTGTTCTGAATGGATTTTAAAAGTATGGGGAACAGAGATGGTTGAAAACTTGCCAGAGTAAAAACTGAGGTCATACATATGTTGGGAATTTCAGTGTACTTTTAAGTGAAAGGTCTTTGAACAATGAATGTAATGATTTAGGAAAATATCATCTGCAAGTCAATAAGCATATTTTTGAAGAGTTGAATCTCAAAAGTCTGTCTTTGATTTCTTTTTTATTTTAGGGTATTTAGTATCCCATAGCTGCTAAAGGATTAGAATTTCCCACATTAATGGAAATTTTACTTCCCCTTCACAGCAGGATTCTGAGTCCTTGCTGGGTAAAATTCTTTCTGCACTGTGCATTGCGGGTATATGGATTTCTAATTTTTGTCCAACCTTTACACTGACTTATTCTGTGGTCTCATTACTTTTGTTTCATCTTCAGAGTTTTCTTATGCTCTTTTTTTAAAGAAAACTTGCAGCCAAGTACATCTTTTTTTTTTACTCTAGAAATTGAAAACCAGTATGATTTTCTAGACTAATTCTTTTTAAGTTTTGAAATTATGAAAAGAGAAAATACAATCTCTCCTTGAGTGAGATCAAAAGGTTACTGACTTGACTTTAGGGACAGCTAACCTTTTTTCATCAACTTTGACTCAGTAAACCTGAGCTGAGAACCTGCTATGTGAAAGTATCCTTCAGATACCAATATAAGTAGGGAGTCCTTGTCCTCAAAGAGCTGACAAGTAGATAAGCCGAGCCGAATAACTATAATACAGGGGAAAACAGGTAAGCATCTGAAATTGCAAATTATTATCATCCAGGATTGAAAGGAGACATGTCATTTAATCTGAGCATGACAAAGACTTTTCATGAGAGAAGCTGCGTTTGAAACGCTCTTGGAAGAATTAAATGGAGATAGAGGAGACATTCCAAGCAGAAAGAATACAAATGTTATATCCAGTTGGATTTTGCTAAAATATGTGATGTGAATGAAGGAGTCCTAGGACACATGGCTAGAAAGAGAATAGGTTGGAGCCATTTGATAAAGTTCCTGAAATGCTGGGCTGGGGAGTTGGTGCTCAATTTCAGTAAGAATACGGACTAAAAACATTTTTATCTAATTTGTTTTTAATATGTATATATTTATTTATTTTTGCAGCCAGCCGGTATAGGGATCCAAACCCTTGACCTTGGTTTTGTCAGCATTATGCTCTATCTACTAACTGAGCTAACCAGCCAGATCCAAAAATGGTTGGGGGGGGGGTGTCCTCCCTGAAAGCATTCTTAAACAAATAGGTGATAGGATGCTTTAGAAATCTTTTAGCACAGAAAGTGGTAGTAACCCAGCAGCCAGCAATGGAGACCAATAAGAAGGCAGTGAATTCCCTTGAGAGGTAAAGAGGCCTAGATGGACTATAGTAGTGGAAATGAAATAGAATTGAAAAAATGCTACAGGGATACAATCTAATAGAATTGGTAGTCCACATGCATGTCAGGATTGAGGGAGAAGAATGAGTCAAAGCTGTTGCTGAGATTTTGAGCCTACATAATTAGGAGCTAGTTGGTACTATCACTAGAGAATGGAAAGTTGGAGGAGGAACTTATTTGGCATTTGAATTTGAAATACTACCAGAGTATTCTACCTGAAGAGTCCTAACAGGCAGAAGATGGCTGTCAAAAGAGAACTAGAGAAATATTTGGGAGTCAAGGCATGGAGATGACATTTATGATAATGCCTGAAGAGCCTCGTTATTCTGGGTAAATCTGCCCATCGTTTGTGTTATAGAGGAGTGAGCCTGGCAATTAATAAGTTCTGTTTAGTCCAATACTTAGAGTAGGAGGAGAAAGAAGAGGAACTCATAACTTGGTTTCAGCTTATCCCAAGACTTTGATCATAAGACATTTAACCTGGGCCGGCCCGGTGGCGCACTGCTGTAGTGCGCCGCTTGGGAGGTGCGGCGGCACTCCCACCGAGGGTTTGGATCCCACGTACAGACCGGTTCCCGCTCACTGGCTGAGCGGGGCACGGGAGCGGCGCCGAGGGGTGCGATCCCGTTGCTGGTCCCGGTCCGGTGCGGGGGCGATGCTGAGGGTTGCGATCCGTTGCCGGACACGGAAAAAGACAAAAAAAAAAAAAAGACATTTAACCTGATTGAGGTTTCAGTTTTCTCAAATTTAAGCCTTGGAAGAGCAGAAATTTCTGTTGTTTTGTTCATTGCTTGACCCATAAGTCAACATCTGGAATAGTGGGCACTTGATAAACAATTGTATGTATGAATGAATGAATGAATCTGTCAAGTGAAGGGTGTAGATGAAATCTCATGTTTGTTTATAATACAGATTTTTATTTAACCTTCCACAAAAAATAAATTTTAAACTTTTCTTGTTGTCTGTTTCCACAAAGAACCATTCTGCCTCTGTTTGATTAGCCAGAGTAAGCTGGATTGTCTGTTCAAGGGGCGGGGGGGGTGTAAAAAAAAACAAAACAGCCCTTTCCTGCAAAGAAAGTTCAGGTGATCGTATTAGTTATTCTCCATCACGATGAGAATCTGTTTGCCTTGTACTCTGGGACAATTTTGCTTGGCTGGTCTAGACTGTAGGCGTATTGAATTTAGTGCTGTGTGGTTCATAGATGCAATAGTAGGATCCAAAATACAGTTCCCAGAGCACTGCACTTACACTCATATGTCGGATCTGCCTTTTAAAACCGTTTTAATACCAGATATTTAAGATCAATTCTTTTGAACAGCTAGATCCATTCAGAAACATCCCAATTGGGTTAGTCTTTTCCATCATTTTACCCTTGATATTTGCTTTCCCAGTTCCAAAAATGGTAAATCTTGCATGGCTCTGATCTCTCTCTAAAGAACTCTGCATTACCATCCAGCAAGAAGGAATGAAAACTTTAATAGTTCTGCCTATTTACACCTGGGAGAGCTTCCCTCGCATTCTCTGATCAAATTCAATCAAGAAGTCAGTCCTGCCAGTATCCACAGATCTGATGCTAGGGTGCAAAATACTGTACTGTCAGAGTTTTTATTCACTGTGCTTATTCAGCATAATACAGAATATTGTATTGACTAGGATATGCATGCAGCAACACTCTTGCTACTCTTTCAGTACTTTAAATCCAAGCTCACATAAATGCTACACAAACCTACAGTACCATGTTTCAGCAATTTTGATAGTATTTCTCTCTCTCTCTGTCATTGACCCTTTTTAGTTGGTAGGTTTTCTGTGGGCATATGAAGAAGCTACTTGGCCGAGAAGGTTAGAGAGGACAGATCCTGTTTTGAGGTTGGAAAGAGTCATACTGGCCATCAAGAGCTATTAAACTCCTACCAGATTTGATATCTTACCCCGACATTGAACCTCAAAATATCACTTATTCTTTTTTGTGTTTTTGTAGCCAGAAAATGTTTAAGGTAAAGAGTTTATCATTTGTAATTTTCTGCTAGATGGGCTGTTCCTTGAAAACTCTCCAGTTTGGCTAGGAAAGAAAATATGAATCAAAGATCAGTAAAGCTGGCCGGCCGGTTAGCTTGGCTGGTTATAGCAGGGTGCTGATAACACCAAGATCTGGGGTTCCATCCCTGTACCAGCCAACAAAAAAAGGGGGAAAAAAGGTGGGGGTAAAAATCAGTAAAGCTGACCCCTCATCCTTCCAGAGGAGCCATATCCAAACTAACTCAATACTTTATAAACACATAGAATAAAACAGTTTGTTAAAGGGTCAAATCATATTGAGTTGTGAAGAAGATGTGCTTCCATTAAAGTAATGGTTTGGATTTATTTGTTTGTATTGAGACTCCAAGGCAATGGATTTAAGGGATATATACCTTTAGAAAAATATATTATAGTTTAGTATTGCCATGCTTGCTGAATAAAGCTTGTTATGAGCATGGCTTTTCCAAAAGGGAGATTAGGCCAGATTGCTAAATAGCTAGGGTAGTCAGAGATCCTTATAAAATATCTTTTTAAAGGTCAGTAGTCTTAAAAAAATAAAAGCTGATTAATTTTCCATTCCCTTTCTTTTACAAAGTACTGTTTAGTTTTCTCTGAGGCTCATGGCTTGATAGATGAAGGGACACATGAGTTTTCTCAGCTTAGTCCTTCTGACCTGTGTGTAATTTGCTAACATGCAGCTTGCTGTCAAGAAGGAGTACAGGCATAGAGATTGCACACCTGCCCTGGCCACCCTCCAGTATAAAGCCCAATGCAGGATAGGGCTGCCCCTCCTCATTTCTGAGACCTAATTCTGAGGGGAGTATTGAAACAAGCAAGTGTGAAACCGAAAGTCATTTTCTTAGCTTCTGTCCTATCACCTCATCACTGCTGCTCACCTTTGGTCTCAATTCTTTCTCCTTTCCATAATGAAAGTATTCTTTTATCTGTACACCTTCTTCAATATTTTTTATTTCAGGGCTGGCCCTGTGGCTCACTCGAGAGAGTGCGGCGCTGGTAGCACCGAGGCCGCAGGTTTGGATCCTATATAGGGATGGCCGGTGCGCTCACTGGCTGAGTGTGGTGCAGACCACACTGTGCCAAGGGTTGTGATCCCCTTACCGGTCAAAAACTAAAATAAAATAATAAATTAATTAAAAAATATATATATTTTGTATTTCAACAGACACCCTGTGTTCTGAGCCATCTCTTCATATGAAGAGACTTGGTGATTCTGGAGTAATTCTATCTAGATAAATCATCATTCTCTAAGGGAATGGCATACCATTTTGAATAAGGATAGGACAAGGTATGAATAGAGTTGCAAACTTCTAGGATGGTTCTTGTGATTTTTAGAAGAGCTTCACATAATTGATACTTCTGTCTCTGTAGCCCACATAGTATTGAGCCTGGGAATAATTCCTTCCAGGTTGTTGTCAGTGATTTTAAACTTTGCTTGTGTTTGATCAAGTTTGTAGAATACAGGAAGTTACTGTTTGCACAAATGACAAATTGCATAGAATAACCTCTCTCTGGCATAGGAAAATTGGTTTTATTTCGTGAGTTTAATAGAAGTATATACTACTACTATTAAGTTTTTTAAAAATTATTTTAATTTTATTTTAAATTGTTTTTTTAAAATTATTTTTTAGTCAAGTATATACTTCAATAACCTTGCCGACTTTTTCCCCCCCATGGTTGTCAAGGTCTGATATACCAAAAAATTTTTCTTAAGCTGCTTCTTTTACCATTTTTTCCACCCCATTCTTTCTTCCTCCGTCTTACCCCCACTACATCAAAAAAGAAAAAAAGAGAAATTTCTGTCTTGGAAGTGTGATTAGACAGAATGTAATCTAGTGTATTCATTGCTAACCTTTTGGTACTGTTCAGTTACCATTCTTGTTAATTATAATTAAAGACAATTAATGAGGCCAAGAAGAATGACATGACAGGCCAAAACATATTTTATAGATGGCAACTTTTAAAGTATTTTCAGAGCCATAAAGTGAAATGGATAAAGATTTTTTTGAATGTAATCAAAATTAATTTTTCAAAATTAGCTTAATATGAATAGGATTTAGTGATTCGTTTGCTACAAGAGAAATGCGTTTGCCTTCCTTTTGCTTCACAACAGTAGCTTTATCTCTAATAAGAATTTGAAATAATTTTCAAGCCATAGATGGGGTGATGCATGAGATGTTTTCAGATTGTGTTTTCCTCCTCTCTTGTTAGTGTCACTCTGCCTACTGTCTGTTAATCCCTGCCAAATGAGTGCTGAGAGAGATTTGTTCTCTCTGCCATAGGCACAGGTGGTGGTTTTCACTTTTTCACCAGTCTTCTTTGTTTTCTCCCAAGTATTTTTTTGTTAGCTTTGCCTTTAATTTATGCTGTGTTGGATTGCTGCTTTCTTGTTTCCACATTCACCTACTGCATAATAAAACAAGCATTTCCACACGGGTAATGCAATCGCAACTGAAGATTTTAAAGTGCTCCCCCAAGGAGTTACCACTGCTTGAGATTCCTGCTCCTGCCTTTGGGGACTTACACACTCCATTTGGACCTCTGCCTTTCAAGTAATGCAGAGAGACTGACTTTGCTAAATGACTCTACTATCCATGGACCTCTTGATTGCCTTTTAGTTAGCTGTGTACACATGAGTGATCTTTAAGAATGAAGGGTTTACAGGCTGATCTCTTCCACTGGTTTGCTTAGTGCTGATCATGCCTAATCATACCCCCCCCACCCCCATACAGTGTTGCCTAGAATACCTTTCAGGGGAAATTACGCTAGCAGAATACTGTAGTTGTTGACATTCCTTGGTTTCATCCAGCTCCTATGTATTCAGTTGCCTTTTAAAACTAGCAAATGACCTTTTCTACTACATCATCCCCTAGATACCAATCCAAGCCCTTAAATTCCAGAAAAGAGTATCCCTAGGGTTTAGCATTTTAATGAAAAGTTGTTTCCAAAGTAATAAACCCACAACCCCCAGGTTCACCTCTGTCACTTGATTTCTTTGCTTTCCGTGGATATAGAAGGCATTGGAGGACAGTAGTGTGGTGTAGTGTGTTTTTCCTGTATCACAGTGGAAGCATTTATGAAGCAATCTGGGATGTTAACATTATTTTTCTCTCTTTAAAAGATAAATAGTGTATTGCTTTGAGGATGGAGATGGAATGTGACTTTTAGGCTTTGAAAAATGTCTTTGCTGTTTTCATTTAAATAAAAGTCTTAATTCTTCCAACAAATTATTATTTAGCTAGAATGAGTATTAAACAGACAGCCCCATGAGTCAGACAGAAACATCAAGCCAGAGTTCTGATATGTATTTTAGTAAAAATTGGAAATAATAGTTGATCACTTGACCAGGGCTTTCTTAAAAGCATATGAGTGTATATTTTCAGCCATTTTCAATTTTATCTGCCTTAAGAACAAATGCAAAAACAGAGCATTCATGAGAGAAATAATTACATTAGTTTGTATCACAGAACTCAAAACAACACTAACTGGCTTGTAAATGTCTGGATATTTTTTAAGCATTCAGATTTTTTTGAGGATTGACTGACAGTACACAATAGTTTAGGAACTTAACATTCTTGTTAAATATTACAAAAAATAAAGTCCTAGAGAACTGAAGAGGCTATCACATAGATATTAGTTATAGATATTATTTCTAATATTAGAAGAACAAGTTTATTCTCAGATTTCTAGTGGTAAAAATAAATGAGATTAAGTGTTCTAAGGGTACAGACACAGTCAGTAAGTTTATAATATAGTATGAGCATGCTGTGCAGCATAGTCTTATTTTGAAAAAAGAAACAGCTGCACCTCTGTTGGGAGAAATAATGGGAAGGAGGGAATGTTTTGAGTAGCTTTGATTCTGTCTAATGTAATTAGCAATATAAAGCCAAGCCCCTTTTTTGTTAAGATTATACTGCAAGCAAGTTAATACAGTTGCTTTCCTATAGAATGTTCTTATTCCTTGAGGAATATCAGAGAAAACATGACCAGAATCCTTTACGTGCTGTTACACATGTAATTTTATATTCCATTAATAAAGATGAGTATGTTGTAGCTGTAAGGTGTAAGAGGCTCTGATTTTTATGGGAAATTTCTTTTTGGTGAATTATGGGGGAGCTTTAAGCAACTCTTGTCAATGAGATACTGAAGCGGGGAGTGAATGTAGAGCCTCAAACCGTTACTTCCTCATTCTTTTTTTTTTTTTTCAATAGAATACAACATTTATAGCTGTGAACATTTCTAAGATTTGTAGGATCCTTACTGGTTTTCATGCAGAGCAGCAATATCACATCCCAACCCCTGCTGTTGTTTATTTCAGCAGCAATTAAAATTTGATTTACTAATCCCTTATTGCTGCCTCTCCAACTACTCATTTTTCATTTTTGTAGAGCCTTAGGACTGTAACAGCTGAGCATCATGATGTTAACACCTTCTCAGCCATCTGGCACAGGGGAAGAGGCACCTAAACAGATTCTTCAGAACAAAAGTCACATATGAGCAAGATCAGAATAGTATGAGATCTAAAAAACAGGTAAAGAAGAAATGAAGAGAGCCTGAATGACAGCAAAGGTGAAAGCAGAATCCAAAGAGGTTTTTAATTGAAGGTCCTCCTTTTGCCAAGAAAAGAACCGCCTTTTACTTTCTAGAAGAAAATAATTTGTACTAGTGATGTCAATTAGTAAACGTTTTTTTTTTCCTTTTTGTCTTTTTTACTGACCGGTAACGGGATCGCAACCCTCAGTGTCGCCCCCGTACCGGACCGGGACCGGCAACGGGATCGCAGCCCTCGGTGTTGCTCCCGCACCTCGCTCAGCCAGTGAGCGGGAACCGGTCTGTATGTGGGATCCGAACCCTCGGCGGGAGCGCTCCCGCGCTCCCAAGCGGCGCACTCTCCAGTGCGCCACTGGGCCAGCCCAGTAAACTTTTTTTAATTTGAGTCTAGAGACTCTTAGCTAGAGGAACCAGGAAAACAAGGTAGCTTTATTTTTATCTGCTATCTTTTCATATTCTTGACATGTGAACCTGCTTTTGAAGAAATAATTAGTTCATTCTTTTAGATAAGAAAGCATATTACTGCCACCGCTCATTTTATCTTAATAGAAAGTCTCGTGGCGGTTACTATTGAGAGTAGTGGGCTCCCTATTTAAGAAAAAGGCATATTATCTTGATTCCTAATGCAGGAATTTTCTGTATTGACTACTGTCTATTCAGATAGATCTTTAATCAGTGAGTTGATTTGTAAATATGATTGCTCCTTTGTTCAACAAATTAACATTATGATTTTGATCTGCTTAGTGGCTACTGAAATTTTACTAATATGGAAGCTAAAAGGTGATTCCAGCTATTGGTGGCTTTTTTTTCCCCCCTCTTTTGGTCATTATTGTTTTTCTGTTTCTGTGTGAGGATGGTGTGCTATAGATTCATGTATCGGCTCATTAGGCTGAAATGAACGTAGCCAAGCTAACTTTTTCTCAGTGCTTTGCAGCCATTAGTTTAAAATTCAAAACAAAAACAAAACTCATTGGGACACTAATGTACTTGATTTTGTTATTGCTTGCTGTTGCTTTACTTGTCCTTCCATATCTTGCTCTCATGCTTCCTAATGCCTGAGCAGACTGCAACGTCAGAACGCCGAGGAGAGTGGGAAATCCAGCCCAGCCGGCAGACCAATACCTCATACCTGACGTCTCACTTGGCTGCAGACCGCCATGGGGGATCAGTGCAGGTACTTACTGCCTTTATTGCCTTTTCCTGGCCTTCCCAGATTGGCTGGTAGAATGTTGCCTTGCTTCTGAAAGTTGGGATCATTTAGAATGGAAACTTATAGCCAGGATGAGCTGCTTCTGTAGCTAACTGAATGTCTGTGTGTTGATTTTGTGCCTAGGTGGACTTAGGTAAGAGTCACATGTTGATGATTGCTTGTTGTTGTCATTGATTAGGAAACATCTATATGATTTCTGATACTGATTTCTGGTTAACCTAGTCCTACAACCTTGATGCACTCACGGTAAACCATAAAAATAATGTCAAGGGAGAAGTATGTTAGTGTCACATCTGTGAATTGTATAGACCTGAAACGTATAAAGTATTTTTTGGATAGAGGACTAAGGGCTGCATATATAGTTTATTTCATGATGATATGTGCCGTAGCACATGACAAGCTGAGAATGTTAATTGGTATAAGTCAGCTGTTTCTGAGTGGGTACCCAGTAAGTTGGGTTATTTCCTTTTCTTCTCCTTGGAATAAGTGTGGTCTTGGAAAATTATTTCTGATTTCATTTGGGCTGTCTTGAATCTCTTTTCTCTGTTTAGTACTAAGAACATCTTGTATCTCTTAACTTTTCTTATATGTGACTGTTCTAATAATCTTAACCTAAATTTTTTTTCATAATGGTAAGTGATAGCACCAGTTTGGGCATGCATGTTAATCCAGACCTACCAGACATAAATTCTTATAAAGGGGTGGAAGGGCCTTTTGTGTGTCGAAGTGCATCTTGATAGACTTGATCATCTAGGATATGCTTTTACAAGGAGTGATTCACTGAGAGATCATGTTATTCACAGGAAGTAAGTAGATAGCTTTTGCCTGCAAAAACCTCAAAGGAACATCTAGGAAAGAATGATGGATTGAACAGACCTACTTTTACACCCTCCTGAAAAAACACTAAAAGAATGGTAAAGCATAAATTCATACAAGGATGGAGAAGAAAACAGAAAAGAAAGCAACAGTAACAAAATGTTGCTGGAAAGCAGATGAGCAATTATTAAGTGACTTAAGAGTCCCAAGAAAACTGAATCCTGAACCAATAGAGAGAATTGCTGAGAATTAGGCCTGCTTTCACTTGGAGAATTCCCAAAAAGGCTCAGGAATTGGCTTTCTACAAGTGGAAGAGGGGCAGGGGGACATGTGCTAAAATAAGGAAGATTGGTTGGAAGTCTGTTTAAGAAGCCATTTAGGGGCCGGCCCAGTGGCGCACTGCGCTAGTGCGCCGCTTGGGAAGTGCGGCGGTGCTCCCGCCCGAGGGTTCGGATCCCACATACAGACCGGTTCCCGCTCACTGGCTGAGCGAGGCGCGGGGGCAACACCGAGGGTTGCGATCCCGTTGCCGGTCCCGGTCCGGTACGGGGGCGACACTGAGGGTTGCGATCCGTTGCCGGACACGGAAAAAGACAAAAGACAAAAAAAAAAAAAAAAGAAGCCATTTAAAAAACAGAAAAGCCATTGATCCCTAGATCTCTCTCCTCCCCAGCAAAGACCAAAGATTTATTCTATGGAGAGAGCAAAATAGGAGGTCTCTGGACGAGGGTATATGAGCTACAGTTGGGGGCAGGGTACTATACTGAATATTGGGAGGTTTAGTGAATGTGTACATACTGACTGCTTACTTTCCCCATTTAGAGCTTCAGAATGATGATAGCCAGGTCTGTACCTTCTGGGTAAGAGATTTAAAGAGTCTGCTCTGGAAAATCTGACCAGCCCAATAGAAAACATCTAAGGACACTGACAACAGGGTTTCCCCAGTGAAATGGCCCAGCCAGATCATCCTACAGGGCAGTCAACAGTTGACAGGTCCCACTCATGTTCTCACAGTGCCAATCAACCATGTAGTCCCCACTTTTAAATATGAGCGGACAATCAAGGGTTATCAGACTTCTGAAAAAGCCTTTAATAAGAAAGAGACCAAAGCAAAGAAACAGTAGCAATGTTTAAAAAAAAGAACATTCTAAAAACAGAACAAAAGAGCTCTTGGAAATTAAAAACATGATAAACAAAAATTTTAAGTTCATTCATTGGTTTGGAATGTAAAGTTGAGGAAGTCTCCCAGAAAGCAGAGCAAAAAGACTGATGAAAAATAGAAAAAACAACATAAGATTTGAGGAGAGTCCAGAAGGTTCAATTTCTAAATAATAGGAGTCCCAGAGAGAGAACAGAGAAAGTAGAAAGGAGGATATCATTAGCAAAATAACTTCCCAGGATCAAAGACTTGTTTTCAGATCAAAAGGACCTGCTGAATACCCAGCATAAAGGATGATAGAACCACACCAAGATACATCATTGAAATTTCAGAACACTGAGGACAAAAAGACGATCCTTCAAGTTTCCAGGAAGAGAAAACAGTCATGTGCCAAGAAAGGATCAGGAATTTGTATAGCTTCAAATTTCTGAACAGCAATGCTGGAAGCTAGAAAGTAATGAACAATGCCTTAAAAAATCTGAGGAAAAATCACTTCCTATCAAAAATTCTATACTTAATCAAAATGGCAGTCTGCTGTGAATATAGAATAAAGATGTTTTCAAAAATCTGTGTGTTCAGGGCCGGCCCGTGGCTCACTTGGGAGAGTGTGGCGCTGATAACACCAAGGCTACGGGTTTGGATCCCTGTATAGGGATGGCTGGTTAGCTCACTTGGGAGAGCGTGGTGCTGACAACACCAAGTCAAGGGTTAAGATCCCCTTACCGGTCGTCTTTAAAAAAAAAAAAATCTGTGTGTTCAAACAATGGTTCAGATCCCCTTACCAACCAGCCACCCAAAAAAAGCCACAAAAAACTATGCTTTCGAAAATTTTACTTCTTATGTACCCTTTCTTATGAAGCTACAGGAGGTAGTGTGTTATCAAAATGAGTGTATAAACCAAGAAAGAGAAATATATGGGATCCAGGAAACAAGAAATCAAACACAGAAAAGAAGCAAAGGGACTCCCCAATGTAATTGTAAAGTTAAGAGACCCTGGGACAACAGCTATAAGCCTGTAGAAGAACAGAGGCTTCTACTCTATGGTAATAGTGGGGGACCTGAACACATCTCTCTCAGCACTGGACAGATCATCTAGGCAGCAGATCAACAAAGAAACCGTTACTCTTTCAGAAGGAGAGAAGAAATCTAGGGTTATCAGAGGTGGGAGAGGGGAGGGAGAGGGGGATGGTGAGAGATTGGATAAGGGGCATGAAGATTAAGTACAATTGGTAATAATATATATGCTAATGATATTGATTTGATCAACATACATCAACATTGAACCCCCAAAATATGTATACTCAATTATGATTTAATTAAAAAAAATTCTTAAATATCTACACTTTATCCGGTAAATCAGTTTCAGATAAGTATACCCCAGAATATACATATAAATATATATTCTATTACAGTGCTGTTCAAAAGAAATGAATCACTTTTGTAATTTTAAATTTTCCGGTAGCCACATTAAAAGAGAAGTGGGTGAAAACTAATGTTAATATATTTTATTTAACTGTATATCTAAAATATTTCAACATGAGTTAATATAGAAAATATTAACGAGATATTTTACTTTTTTTAACTAAGTCTGAATTCTAGTGTGTATTTTACACTTACAGAACATCTCAGTTGTATTAGTTTAATTTCAGGTGCTCAGTAGCTACTATTGGAAAGTGCAGTTCTAAAATGTTTATTTCCAGCTTCTTTATAATATCAGAAAATCAGAAGCAAATAAATGTTTATCATTTCAGCATTAACTAAACAAATATAATACTTCCATTCAGTTGAAAGAAATAGATCTCTGCGTGTTATGGGAAAATGTCTAAGATATATTATTATTATTATTTTTTTTTTTTTTCTGTGTCCGGCAACGGATCGCAACCCTCAGTGTTGCCCCCGTACCGG
>NW_007727891.1:142254-147044 GCF_000696425.1 Galeopterus variegatus
ACCGGGACCGGCAACGGGATCGCAGCCCTTGGTGATGCTCCCGCGCCTCGCTCAGCCAGTGAGCGGGAACTGGTCTGTATGTGGGATCCGAACCCTCGGCGGGAGCGCCACCGCACTTCCCAAGCGGCGCACTATAGCAGTGCGCCACCGGGCCGGCCCTGGCCCTTTCTTAAAGAATTAGAAAACAGGGTCCACAGAGGATGTGAGTGGTGGAGCTAGGCCTGGAATCCAGCACTTCTGTCACTTACAACTAGTATCTGTTCCATTTTACATCCAGGTAGCGGTTCAGGGGTTTGACAAACTGTACCTCCAACCTGAAGCAATTAAGTGGATGTTGTAAAGGCCCAAATTTGGAACCATTTATTCCCTGGCATGTTTGAGGTGTGGGTAAGTTTCAGGGTAGAGAACTGGTGGTGAGGTTCCCATTTGTGTCTGACTCATTTGAGACCAGTTGTTCCTTGATACATACAAGATATCTAGTCGGTAAAGTGGGGATAACCTCTTCTTCCCTAGATTGCCGAAGGGCATTGCTTGTGGGCCGAGTAGCAATTCATAACGATGAGAAATTAGAAAGCATGAGACATGTGAAATGCTGTGAACAGGCACAATGACCCAAAATCACCAGGTCAGTGGTAATGCTTACTACTGCTTTATTCATTAGAAGCCAAGACATTTTATTTAACTTCTTTTCTAGTTCCTAAATTATTCATTAAGAAACTACTATTATTCTACTACAACCCCTGTGCTCACAGAAAGAACTTACCAGTGTTATCACTTGTGTGCAGCCAGACGGTGCCCACAAGAAGCAAATATAGGACTGAGGAAATTAACAAGATAGCATTAGAGTGAGAAACTGGGGTTCTCCAATTTGTAAACTATCTCTCCTCAACTTTCTGTTTTTGCTTTTTTTTCCCTCGACTTTTTATTTTGTAATTTTCAAATCTGTAGAAAAGCTGGGAAGGAGATGTAATGAATCCCTGTGTATCCCTAACCTAGATAAACAGATGTTTAAGATTTTTGCCATATTTTGCTTTAATTCTGTGTGTCTGTGTAAGAGAGAGAGTGTGTGTGTCTGTGTGTGTATGTTTGCCAAACCATTTAAAAGTAAGTTGCAGACATTATTGTGCCTTACCCCAAATACTTCAGCCTACATCTCCTAAGAACAAAGACAATCTCTCATGTAACTAATAACACCATTGTCGTATCTATGAAAATTAATAATTCCAAATTTTTCTAATATACAGTCCATATCACATTTCCCCTAGTTCCAGTTGTCCCCATATTTAATTTTATAGTGTTCAGGTTTTATCAAGGTTCCTGTATTGTATTGGTTGTTATGCCTCTTCATTCTCTTTCAATCTTTTAGTCTCTTTTTATCCCTTTTAACCTATAACAATTATCCGTTGTTTAAAAAAAAAAAAAAAAAGGTTTTTAAGACATAGTCCTTTTTGAAGAATCCAGGCTAGTTGTCCTGTAGAATATTCCACATGTTGATTTGTCTGATTTTTTTCATCATGGTTAGATTTAGATAAAGCTTTTTTTTTTTTTTTGGCAAGAATACTATCTTGTATAGCAATTAAGGAGATAAATAAGGTCAAGTTTTTCCATTAATCAGAGATGCTAAATTTGATCACTAGCAGAAATTTGGGTCTCTGTTGGGCAAGTCCAAACTTAATGTTGTAGGTTTTTTTCACTAACTATATTGTTTTGATTTTTTTAAAGCATGTGTTATGGGCCAACCTGGTGGCGCACTGATATAGTGCACCGCTTGGGAGTGTGGTGGCGCTCCCGCCGAGGGTTCGGATCCCACATACAGACCGGTTCCCGCTCACTGGCCGAGCGAGGCGTGGGAGCAACACCGAGGGTTGTGATCCCGTTGCCGGTCCCGGTCCGGTACGGGGGCAACACTGAGGATTGCAATCCGTTGCCGGACACGGAAAAAGACAAAAAGGAAAAAAAAAATAAAGCATGTGTTATTAATAAGAACACTAATTATTTCTGCCTTAGAAATAATGGTGGATATCGATTGCTATTAAGTAGTATTCATCCAACACTGAGGATTGCGATCCGTTGCCGGACACGGAAAAAGACAAAAAGGAAAAAAAAAAAATAAAGCATGTGTTATTAATAAGAACACTAATTATTTCTGCCTTAGAAATAATGGTGGATATCGATTGCTATTAAGTAGTATTCATCTTGTCTGCCCCAAAGGCTGCTTTTACTAAACATTTCCTCCCACCTGCCTCATTATGGCTATTCGAGAAATTTTTACAGATTAACTCCTAGTAAAGACCCCAGAGCTAGAGGCAGATAAGACTAAACATTTATAGAGGGAGAATAACAGTAAGATAAACATTTATTGAGGGCCAACCCCGTGGCTCACTCGGGAGAGTGCGGCTCTGGGAGCACAGCGGCGCTCCTGCCGGGTTCGGATCCCATATAGGGATGGCCTGTGCGCTCGCTGGCTGAGCGTGGTGCGGACGGCACCAAGCCAAGGGTTGCAATCCCCTTATTGGTCACAAAAAGGAATAAACAAAACAAACAAACAAAAAAATTTATTGAGCCATTACCGTATACCGTGGCACTGGTCTCAGCACTTTCTGTGGATTGTGTGCACAATAACCTCATTAGGTAAGCAGCATTGTTTCTCCATTTTACAAAAGTTCAGGCACACACAGATTGAGGATCTTGTCCAAGGACCCACAACAAGTAAGTGGTGGAGCTGGGGTTCAAACCTAGGGCTGACTAACTCTAGAGCCCAGTTCTTGTCTACTGTGTTCTGCTGCCTCCATTACTATATACCAGGTATTGTATTGGACACTGTCTCATACATTTTCTTGTATAATTCTCACATCAGCCTGTAAGAAACAGTCTCAAATAGTTGAAGTTACTTACCCAAGGGGCATATGATATCCAAACCGTTTATCCTATTTTGTGGTTCTTTCCCATGTTTCAGCCAAGGTCTTTAACAGCAGAGTGGTTTGTCCAGCGGGGTCCCTTTTCCCACTTCCCACCACCCACATAAACAGGAATCATGTGCTGGAAATGAGACCAGGTGGCAGAAGCAGCTGCACAAGCAAGAGAAGCCTGATCGGGTCCACATTAACCAGATGACAGGAGTGAGAGCCTTCACTTACAGTTCGGGGACCATCAGTGAGAAGTGGGATGACAGTAAACCTGCAATAAAGTCATTGAAATAAGACTGGTTTTCCAAGAGACAAGTGTGTCCTTACTGTCTTCCCTCTCACCAGAGAAGATATGGCAGTCTTGTTATTTGAGTAACTTCAAACCAATAATCAAAGTCATGAAGAAATTTCTGAAGGAAAGTGTGACTGTTTACAGTTTCTGGTGCCAATTATTGGCTTCCTTTGGAGAATATTTTTTAACTGAGAGGAATAGAATTTACCCATATTCGAGGGAGCAAAGTGATTTTACCTTTAGAAGTTAGCTGTACATTTATTTTTAACTTAATAAATACCGTGTGTATTTAAATATGAAAAAAATCTATATGTTTAGGACAGATCTCCCTCATGGAAGTCCACAGACCCTAACTCCATACCTTGATTAAGTCATTTCCTAGTGTTTTCATGTGTAAAAAGAGAGTAGTATGACCTATTTCATAGAATTTTTGTGATGATTAAATTTATACACACAATGTAGCAGAATACCTAACAGAGTAGGCACTCAGTATGGAAGTTATTTTTATCATTATATGATTACATCATTGAATTTATTGTTCTCACATGATATGGATCTGGGAACCTTCCCTAAATTAGTACAGTTGGCTCCTTAACCCACGAAAACAGACATTCCTCAGATATTGCCTGGCTAGTGCCTAAGCAAAAGACCAGATCTCCCTTAGTGACCCTCTTCTGGTACTGGCAGGAGGCTCCTATTGTCACGGTGCTTGTCACACTCTGTCTTTCTGTTTCAGGTGGTTAGCTCAACCAATGGAGAGCTGAATGTCGATGACCCCACTGGAGACCACTCCAATGCACCAATCACAGCTCATGCCGAGGTGGAGGTAGTGGAGGAAGCTAAGTACGTTAATCTTTCAAGGGGACTCTTGAGTCATGGGTTGAAAAATCTTTTCTGTCTTTTCCTCTGTGCTGCTCATCTCAGATGGATTCCTCATGCTTATGTCCATAGCTTTCTTCCATTACCATTTTATTTATTGCATGGTACCTTAAGGCTGCTGCTGCCCTTCTTTAGCTGTGATTTCTGGGAAGTCACATTTCTCTAGTCCACATGGGGCAAAAGAAATAGTAAACAAAAAGAATCATGGGATAATGGCTACAAAGATAGTAGCCATGAGCCACTTGGGGCCCTGGACCTTCTTGCTCCCTATGGGTTACAGAGAAAAACTGCTGTTAAACCATGGGCCATGCTGAACAGCCTTAGATTTCTGGTTGTTGGCTAATAACTCTGGGTGTATAATCTTGAAACAAGTGTTCTCTCTCGAATGATTCTGGACTCAGAGAGACTAAATAAGTCAGGCAAGAAAAATAGTC
This sequence comes from Galeopterus variegatus, assembly GCF_000696425.1. Classification (NCBI taxonomy): domain Eukaryota; kingdom Metazoa; phylum Chordata; class Mammalia; order Dermoptera; family Cynocephalidae; genus Galeopterus; species Galeopterus variegatus. The sequence continues at coordinate 146,766 of NW_007727891.1, forward strand.
TGCACCTATGAGTGAGAGAGACTTGGGAAGGAAAGGAAATCACACTAATCCCAAGAGGGTGAGGAAGCTACCCCTGTGCCCTTTTCTGCTTTTCTTGCATGTGTGTGTCTTGCTCTGCCCATGCCACCAGCCCCTTGGTGCTCTCTGCATGGTCTGTGTTGAAACTCTTAGAATCTGGGGTAGAAGGTTAAATAACTGCCGATTCTGCTGCAAAAGCAGCATTTCTACCATTTCTTTCCTCCCCCCCCCCCCCTCTCAAATTCAGATCCAGATTTAAAC
>NW_007727891.1:147086-161527 GCF_000696425.1 Galeopterus variegatus
GAAGGTTAAATAACTGCCCATTCTGCCGCCAAAACCGCAATTTTCTACCATTTCTTTCCCCCCCCCCCCCCCATCTCAAATTCAGATCCAGATTTAAACTCTAAAAAACATAAGGTAGGGAGAGAGAGTTACTCTGGTAGCAGAGTAACTGCTGCCAGCCCTGTCATGGATGGCCTCTCTTCTAAGCCCTTTTGAGCTTTTGAGTATCTCGTTCTCTAAAGCAGCCAACATATTTATAGTGATATTGTGCCCTAAATGGTATCTTGAGCCTGCAAATTTGGCCTAAGCTATTTGGCCTAAACACAAGCTAAAACATGCGTACAGCTCTGGGTGGAAATCAGTGAGGCCAGCTGAGACCTGCATTCTTCTTCCTTCTGCGTACACCTTGCATGGTTGTCCCACTCCCCCGCTCACTCCTCTGCTCTCCTGCCCATCTATTTGATGAATTCACTTTGCCTTCAAGAGATTCTTTCCTTGGAAAGCCAGGGCTTGAGCTTTCCTATCCAATAGATAAAAAGCAACTGAGGATGACTTGGACTCTCTCCTGTCAAGCCCCTGCTGACTATAAGCAGCTTCAGATGATCTTCTCCCGGCTTATATAAGGCACTGATACATAAGTTGGGGGGAAATTTGCCAGGAGGAGACCATTTTTAGTAAGAAAACATGTTTCCTGTTCTTAGAGATCTTGGAGATCTCCACATGATTTTTCTGTTTCCATGACAAAACTACATTCTCCCAGATAAGCAGTATGGTACTTTCACCCTCTGGGATCTCAGCCTTGACTGCACTTTGGAGTCATCTGGGGCGTGTTAGAAGTATACATGCTTGTGGGCCAAGCCCGTGGCGCACTCGGGAGAGTGCAGCGCTGGGAGCGCAGCAGCACTCCCCCCGCGGGTTCGGATCCTATATAGGGATGACCGGTCCACTCACAGCGCTCACTGGCTGAGCGCGGTGCAGCCGGTCTCAAAAATGACAAAAAAAACAAACCAAAACAAACAAACAAACAAGAAGTATACATGCTTGAGCCTGATCCCAGAGATTCTGGTTTAGTTTATTGGGGTGTGGCCTGAGCATCAAGAATTTTTAAATCTCAGGTAATTCTAGTATGTAGCCAAGGTTGGGAACCACTGAACTGGGCATCGTCTGATCCAAACATTGTCTTGGCTTGAAAGATGGCTGTACGCATTCCCATCCCCACTCCAACTCCCAATTCACCTTTGTGGCTATTACTTTGAAGGGTAGAAGTTTAGCTATGGATTTAATAGTATACTTTGAATACCAAGATCAAATGGGCTTTAGTCTTGTAATATGCCCTATACAGGTTTATCCTTTGAACACATTCATTTCATTTCATTTTGGTAAATGTATACACTAATTGTGTATTGAGTGTGGTGTTTGTGTCCTATGTGTAAGATAGGGGGGCATTCACACAAAGAGATTTCAATCTGATGTATTCTGTTCTGGTATATTCTAAACTCTAGAAAGTAAAGAGAGTTTAAAGTTTTCCCATTTAGCAGAAAGCACAACTGTGCCTCTTTGCCACTAACTCCAGGTGGGCCTTCTGAAAGATGTAGAAACAAGTGGGGAGCAATTGTATTTGACCAAATGTCATCCCGAAACTCGTGACTCATCATTTGAACACCAAGTTCAAGGATTCGGATCCCCTTACCAACCAGCTGCCAAAAAACCACAGAAAACAAACAAAAAAACCTCATGGCTTAGGGCATTTTGTGTGGTAATTCTCCTAGTGATTTCACGAGCCACCAATCCATCTTGTCCAAGGAACTGTCAGGGTCCAACCATATGTTATTCTTCTTGGCCTTTTGTGTATAGTGGGGCAGGAAAGGCACAGCCATTGTGTTCACCTACTTGATTATTTCCATGGGAAGAAGTCACAGCTAGAGAAGCACGAGGTGTCCCTAACAATCCCTCATTGCAGGCAGCTGTGATGCCATTTGTTCATGCAGCCTGCTTGTGGGGTAAAGAGGGCTGTTGCCTATATTGACATTCAACTTGGATACTGGGGAGACTATGCAAAACCTTCTCTTCCAAGATTTTGGCTTTGGGTTTCTCACCCAGCTTGTTTTGTGTAAAGGTGGAAAGAAAGAATAGGTTGTTGATTTTTCTGTGTACAAAATAAACATCTCACTTTCCTTTTTCTCTAGCTGTAGGACACATGTCCTTGTTCGAGTATAGTTGGAAGCGTGGTGAGGGCAGGCAGCTTTTTGATTGATTTTTGTGATAGTAAGTACACAGGAATTTTTGGTTATTTAGACTTTAGCTATTAACAGACGTGGACTTCATTTCTCCTGAGATTTCATAAGAGTAAGATTGAGGCTTTTCTGTGGAAGTTATACTTTAATACAGAACAGTGACCGTCCTCCCTCTGATTCATCTTCTAATAAGATAATGTAAGTGTCTCTTAAACCTTTTCACACTCTCTAGAGGAAGAGCTAACTTCTAGCTGCTTTGGTCAGGCATATTGGACTTGTAGAAAGGCTAGGGACTTCTCAGAATAGTTGGGAGGTTAGCTTAACATTGCACAGTAAGACTTCATGTGGGAATCAAAATGGCTCAGCCTTGTTGCTTGATTGAGTTGTTACAGGCACGGTCATTTGCTCTGTCCCCTGCTGCCTTCCTAGAAGTTGCCCAGCAAAGTCTACCCTGGGGCTCCCAACAACTCTTTCTGTTTTGCCTTGCCCCCAAGATCCAGCTCCCACCTTGATGCTTCTGTCAGGCTCCTGCCCCCCCCCTCCACTTTAATGTGGGGACCAAGGGCCTGGGCCTGTTTATCCTACCTTGACAGAGGAAGAAACTAAACTTAGACACATATTGCATGTTTGCATGGCTCACAGGGAGTCGCTTCCATCTCACCTCTGTGGACTAATATCTCTCTCTTTCTCTTCCTTTCTGTTTTCTCTTTACATACTCTGTAGCTGCCTGAAAATGCTCAACCTGTGGTGAGTCCCTCTCTCCAGTCCACATACAAGGGGAGCGGACCAGACTAGGCTGGGATTGGCAAAGCCAAACAAAATGCCTTAGGAACATTGAATGGCTTCCATATGCCTCCTTGTGCCATAACCACCCAGACTGGGGAACTAGATCTACAAGGTGGGGATGGGGCAGACCTATATCCAGGAATTAATCTATTCCTTTTTTCCTTTCAAACCCACCTCATTGCTCCCTCCTCCTGCCTAAACAATATCCCACAATATCCAGTATTATCTGTTTCTAGCTGAGTGAATTTTCTCCCAAATTAATATGACCAGATATTATCAGAGGGAAAGGGACAGAGATAAGAGAACAAGTTTACTATATCAGTTGTTTAGATATCAGTTGTGTTTCCTCACAACCACAAGGACAGTGTTGTTGCCAGATGATCTCACATATTGCAACTTGCTCTCTAACCTGGCAGTTTGCTGCTTTGGAAAAATCTGTGACTTTTCTTTTTGATTCAGCTGGTTCTTCAATGTATAGAGTAAGAGTCTCTAAAAAAAAAACAAAAACAAAGAGAGCTCCTTCTTGGAGGAGAGAGAGAGACTCTTTGTTGTTGTTGTTTTGGGGGTTGTTTTTTGTTTGTTTGTTTTTCGTTTATTGTCTTTTTCTTTATTCCCATAAAGAATACAGTGGGCCAAGGGCTGACTCAGCTTGACTCAGCTAATTGAGATACTGGAACCTGTCTTTTCTACTCCTGGAAAAGGCTCCTTGAATGTATTCTTAGGAACAACATGGGGTATATGGAAGCAGAAGCCCTAAAGAATCAATGTATGGTGAGGAACATTCTTGCTGAAGGACAAGGCCCCATCCCCAGCTCTCTTCCTGGACACTGCTTGTGACCTTCCAGATGCTCCTGAACTTGCTGGTCTGTTGCAGTCTGGATTGTAACTCTCCCACATTGTCTACATGCATAGGTTTATATTCTGCGTGGAGATAACAGCCTACTGGACTCTGTGACTACCTTGTTTCTATTTGTCTTCAGTGATTGGGTCGGACACTGGTTTCTGAACCCCACTATCTAAGCCAAATTGCCTACAGAGGACAGGGATGTATTGAAGATAACAACTGGGTTTTATGGATATAGGATTTGTAGTCTTAGGGTGTCAAAGAGTACATTTGGCCTCTTCGTTTTGCAAATATGTGTCTGTAATCTGACATTCTCGTGGTCTGTTTTTTCCTGTGAGGTGTCAGTCACACGATCCTGACTACAAATACTTAAGGGCCTCCTATGTGCTCATCCAACCTTGTGCTTAGAACTCTAGGGGGTCGCAAGACCTGCCCCAAAGAGCTTAGAAATCATCTAACTAGAGAGATCAGCCATACATACATGAAAGGACAAGGAGTTCTCCAGGACACTTACGTCATTGTCCTGGAGAAGCTAAAGGGTCACTGTGAACAGGTATGTTCAAGGAAGACTTCATGGACAACACAGGACTTGAGCCAAGTATTAGAGCAAAGGAAGAATGTATAAATGTGGCATAGAAGAGGAACATAGCAAAGGAGCCGCTGAAGGGAGAGAGCCAGGACATAGTAAGAGAGCGGTATGGAAAAGGTCAGAGGCCTGGGGGAAGAGCACTTGTGAGGAGGGAGACATAGATCAGTTTTGACCCCAGTATGTTAAGAACTTCTGGTCATCCAAACAAAGAATCAACTGGAAGGGAACCTCAGACACACCTGGCTTCATCACCTGCCTTCATTCTCTTCTGAGAGTAACGCGTGTGTATGGAGGCCATGAGTGGGATTGATCCTCGAGTCTGGTCCAGTTTAATGGGTCCTGTTGCTAGTAGTCACCACAGAAACCAAACAGTTGAACAGCAGAGTATGGAGCCTGCTTCTTTATGGGTAGAATTATTTAAAGCTTCGCTAAAACATTAACTACAGTAACTGGCAAAAAATTAATTTAGGGCTTCTAAAATGTAAAGTATTCCAGCTCCTCTGAACCACAGCTCACAGTTTCCTCCAGTCAGGTGAATTCCACATTGCACATCAGATCATGATATATGTTTGTAGGCAGGCGTGAATTCTCATGATTTTCCTTAGAGGAGGTAAAAGAGAAGTCATCGTACACTTTGAAATGGACCTAAACAGTATTTCAGACTTTTTTGACTGCTTTATTTAAAAACTCAGAATTATCATCTTAGCATCCTCCAAAAAGAATAAGAATAGACATTGACTTAAAAGTTAGTAATGCCTCTAAAAATCATGGTTAAGAAGGAACAGGTAAGTCTATTGAAATAACAATGCTTTTATGAGATTTAACTTGTCCCTTTTAATATTAATTTCAGGACATCTAATTTGGAAAATGTCCATTTCTGAAGCATATGTACAGAAAAAAGACTTTTTTTCTTGAATTCTTCCCCAGGGTTTCCATTGAGAACTATTTTAAACAGTCATTTTCATTTAAAATAAATTATTCAGTTTCCAAATACTCATGGCAATATTGGTTAGTGACTGTATTCACACCCGTTAATAGTACTTCACAAATGTCATTGAAACTCTCAGAGAAAGTCTTAAGACCTTCTTAAGAAACTCCTATTTCCAGAATTTCCATGTTTGATTCATTCAGATATGGTTAAACCTCTTGTTGTCTGTGTAAATGTTTATTTCTGCATTCTAAGAAATTTTCTCCAAGTTTTTAATAACTAGTCCTTTGGATGTAGGAATACCAAGGGGTCTGATTAAAAAGAGAGGGAATCTTAGCTACAGTGGAGAACCTAAGGGAAATAAGCAGCAGTTCTTTATTTCCATATGAATATTCCTTGCATTAAAACTGGAAGGATTAGACAAGAGACCCAAAAATAGTTTTCTCAGAAAAAGATTTTCTTTCAGTGGTTCAGCAGGCCTGAGTTATATGTACTTCCAACCTTATTCCCCTCTATCATCTGGCATCTTTCACTCATCCACCACCTTCTGCCCCTCACATTCTCATTTCCCATGTGTTGGCTCCCTGGAAAGGACATATCTTTTGCACCAGCCTTGCCGCAACCCTCACCATCCCCCTTCTGGATGGCCTAAGCAAGAGTGATGCTTCCTATTCCAGAGACAGTAGTGAGGAGGGGATACTCAGGCACAGGGATGTCCCAGAACTGTGGCTGTTCCCCAGGAGGCGGCACTTGGAGGGCTCATGAAGGGAGCAGGCTCCAACCTCAACCCTAAACAGGGCCAGTTCTTAAATCCCATCTGACAACAGCATCAGCAGTCTCAGGGAGCTAAGTTGGGGAGTAGTACCCTGTGACCAGAGAACCTCCTGATGATCAGCTCCTGGTCTCTATCTTTGGTCCCCTCTGAATGAAAAGGGGGCGGTATTGGTGTCAGTCAGGAGATGTGAGCTCACATCTCTTATTAAAGTTAAGGCTTCTCCTGCCTACTCCACGTAGCTGGGTGGGACAGGGGATGGAAAGAACTCTTAATTGTTCATTGGTAGCGTTGTGAGGTCCTCCCAGAGTTCCAAACATCATACTTTCCATGGGATTTGTTTGCTTGAGTTTAGCCTCCCTGCCTGCTGACCAGTGAGTTGCATTAAATGATTTTGCTCTTAGTTTCAAGGAACAGACAATGCAGACTATTCTAATGCAGGCCTGAGGAGCCCCAGCCTTGGTTTCAGACAAAGATGAGGTATCTGGGTTGGATTTTAGACTAGGAAAGAAGCCGCCTTCATCCTCCTTGAATCAGCCCAGCTTAGCCTGCAGCATTTTGATAATTAGGTTGGGTGGCTGTAGATTGAAATCAAGCAGCTGCTTCCTTTGACTTTCCTGGAGACACTGCCTACTGCCTCGTTGTGCACACTGTAGATGGTGGGCGGCCCTGTGGGTGAGTGCCAGGGGAAAAATTTCACCCCTGTAGTAAGCAGAAGTCTGCTGAAGCTGCAGGCCTCCCCACTGACTTGTACTGTTCCTTGTGCTCCAGGTGCTGCTGTTTCTTTAAGAGGAAAAGGAAGAAGACTGCTCAGCGCCACAAGTGACCAGTGCCTCCCAGGAGTCCTCGGGTCCTGGGGACTGTGACTCGATTGCACCTGAAGCTCCTGCCATTTCTCATTGGAAGGGACTCCTCTGTGGGAGAGGGTGGAGATTCAAACCAAAAAGAAAACAGATGCCCCCAGCAGGAGCCAGTGTGGGCAGCCAGGGCCCAGTGGGCCAGTGGCCATCCCCACCTGCCTAAGGCTCTGAGCAGGTCCCAGAGCTACTGCTCCTCCACTGCTTGCCCTTGGGGCTACCTGGTTGACTCTCCTTCCCATTGTTTACAGTGAAGTTGTTATTCACAAAAACTCAAGGACTACTATATTCTCCTTCCTTTTACTCCTGGTTCTTGCCCGACCCTCAACCTTCTCCAGCAAAAAAGCTAGTGAGCTTAAAGGCTTTGTCTGAGGAAGGAGCCAAGAGGCTGGGGGCAAGGCCAGGAAGGCAGAAGGAAGATGACAGACCTGAGTTGGAGAAGAACCTTCTCCTTCTCCCAGGTGTGTCTGGCAGTGTAGCTTCCTCTCCCTCTGTGCCTGTGCAGCCTCCATCCCACCTGGCCACGGGGTTCAGGCTCTTTCCTCCCTCCTGTGAAGTACACTGTAGGACACAAGCTGTGAGAAATCTGCAGTCTACTGTTCCCTTGTATTGGCGTTCCTAGCTTTCTTGACAAGTGAACTCTTTTTTTCCAGGCAGTAGTAGGACAATGCAGATTGTTCTGATCAAAGGAAAGAAAACTGACTATATTGCACTTTTAGTTTTTTTTAAAAAAAAAACAAAAAACATGACAGATGCATATTGTGTCTGGTTATACTGGGAGTTTTACTTTTTTCTGTTTTGAGGGGAATGGGGCCAGCCAAGCCATTCAGAGAGAACATGGGTCCAGAGGACATTCTCAACGGAAAGAGTTTAATCTGCAGCACCCAGAAGAGAAGAAGCCAAACTGTCATTCTGAGTGAACAGATGAACATTCAGGTTGGCAAGAAAACATACTTGAATTTTCATTTATCTTCTCAGCTGTTGAAGAATGTCCCTACCAGAGCCTCTCGACCTAGTCAATCTGCAGATTGAAAACCTAACTCTCCAGCACATGGGATGAGCCAGCGAGCCCAGACTGTGACCAGAGACAGCTCGTCCCAGAGAAGGAGATGCTTAACAACAAAATCTGAAATGTCTGTTTCCTCTACTGCCAGGGACTTCTAACTAGATAGCTTTGTGACTTCCTGGTGACTTGGGGGACAAAATTAGTGATCAAACAGCCACTATCATGTTGCTACTAGTGGACAAAAAGAGGGCGACAGTGAATCTGCCTTCCAACTGCCAGAGGAGCCTCAGGGTATGGCATTATAGGGCCAGGATAAGAAAATTGGTGTGTCCTGTCTGCCCCAGTAGCTGAGCTGTAGCATTGGGGCTGGCCTGTCTTCTCAGAAAGCAAGCCCCTGAAGATCTTCTCCCAGCAGGTCCATAGCAGCAGGCTTAGGACTCAGTACATGGGGCTACAGTGAGCAGAAGGGTAAGGTTAGTTGGTGATGGAAACAGGAAAAAGGAGATTAAAATGAAAGGTCTGAAATTATCTTCTCAGTTGGACATAGACTTCTTCCAGATAAGATGGCCATGCATCTAAGCATGTTTTCCCCTGTACACCCTCCACCTCCCACCATGGTGTATTCACATTGCCATGAAGGATCTTGGTTCCTCATTCACTTTGAAAAGATAGTGTGTGGAGTTACTCTTATGCTCGATTTTCATTTGAGTTTATAGCTTATCCAGACAGCAACTTTTCATTACAGATGTAACAGAGGACAAAGGATTATTTACGTAAGGAAAGGAAGCCTTGTATCTGGGAGTAGACAGCTAACCATGGAGGACAGTGGCTGGTGCCTTAGTCTGGTGGTTTATGGAACAGAAATCTTTACCTTTGGTTTGACATGTAAAGCTGTCTTTTGGACTGGAGGGTGTGGGGATACTTTCTGGTAGTTGGCATTTCCTGACAAGTTCCTTGATGTACCTTACATGGAGCAGAAATTGCCACATTAGCATGGATCAGAATTACTGGGTTCCATTGGACCCTTGGCTACTGAATATCACTTCACTGGCTTCAAACCTGCTTAGCTAATGTAAAGATCGTAATCTCATTTCTTTAAAAGAAATTTTTCTGTATATGAAACATAGAGCGGCAGGGAGATGCAGTGTCACACCCTTCCTTGCAAGGACATTGAAAATTGGAGTTTGCTGCCTTGCTATTACCTAATGATTAAAGCTCCATCGCAGAAATTTCCATATTGTCTCCATTGGCATTTGAGCAGCACTAGTGTTTAGAAACTTTAACTTCCTCATCCCTGTATAAAAAAATGTCTTGCCTCTCAAGGGAGGGCAGGGGAAATGGTGGCATAGCCTGGAGCATCACGGCACTCTATACTCCACCAAGTGCCTCTTCCAACCCCTCCACCCCCACTCCACAAAAAAGCAAAGGCAATGAGCAGCTTGGCTGCAGAGCAGGCTGCCTTGTAGCTTGGGTTTGTAACTTTTTTGTGTGTGTCTTAAAATTTTTAAAAGACTAGTTCTTGAGCAGTTGGTGGGTATACAGTCCTTCCTAATGCATTGTTCTCACCCTCCAACCCCCACAAATCTCGTAACTAGTATATTTAATTTTCTTAACAATGGTGAAGAGCCCCAGTTCCCTTTGGCATGCAAGGTAATTAATGGTGATCTTTCTAGGGCCACTGGCATGCCACAGTGTTCCCAGACTTGGGAGATTCTGTTGTCATGTTCTTTAGAAAACAAAACCGTAAAAAACTGAGTACCCTAGAAGCCATTTGACCATCAGTTCCGGCCCCACCAGCACATCAGAGCTCCCTCCTCAGGCGTGTTGCTACAGTTTCTTAGCTGTATGCCTCAGCCAGATCCTTGGAGTTGGGCCCTCCCTCTATCACCCCCACGTCCACCCCCAAATCCACTTATGGTGCTCGTGGATCTTTTTCTTTGGGATTTGATGGATGCCGTTGTTTCTCTTTAAAGCTGACTCAGTATCTGTCCATTAAAAACCCTTGATATACCACTGGGAGTTCTCCCAAGTCCTACTGGCATTGCGTCCTGAGCAGATTGAAGCAGGCAGGCCTGCATTCCACCAAGGCATATAAAGGGTTCTTTCCTTGTGGCCAGAGCATGATTTACATCTGTGCAGTCTAAGCATGTAAAGTTTGACCCGTTGCTCTACACACCTTGGCACATTTTAGAGATCTCACTTTAGACTGTACCACAAGGGTAGATGGAGTGTCCCAGCAGCCAGTGTATATCCTTGACTGCCTTAAGTAACGTTCATCTGCTATTCTGGGTCTGTCTAGGAGTAAACAGGGTCTAGGAAGCTACAAGTCAGGCTAACTGGAAGTTAGCCTCCAATTAAATTCCGTTTTACTTTGGAATGCATGAGCTACATGTGAAAGCGGGGATCCTGAGGTTTCTGAAAGTGTTGATTGCCTGTTTATCCTCATTGAACTCCAAAAAGCAGCCCCTGCTCATTAGCCAGAAGAGGCATCCATCGCCTCTAGAGTAATTTTCACTTAGTTCAGTGGAAATGTACGCTGGTATTGCAAATTCAATGTAGATTTTCAGTGTTAGCAACCACTTTTAATGCCAGAAGTATGCAACAATGGTGATGTCAAAGTGGTTACTAAAGATTATAGCTTTAACTTTTTAAATTTATATAAAAGATATAATCCCTTCTCCATCCCCAGTAAGCAAGCATGGCCTGTATTTCCTAAAAATAAGATCTTCCGTGGCAGCTTAGAAGGCATCTCCTCAAAGGAACTGATGCATCTTTCCCAAGCCCACATGCCTCCTGTGTCCCAGCCACCTCTTATTTTCGTATAAACCAGTTTTCCAACCCCATTGAGTTGCCCTGACAATGTATCTGATGTCAGAGCCTCACTAGGGCTGCAGTTTCTCAGATTGGGAGCTTGCATGCCATACGGCCAACGTTGCCTTTGCCGGGCCACTGCCACCATCCCCATCATTGCCCCAAGGTGGGCAGACGAATTCCAGAAACCCTCAGGGAGCCAGAATAAGTAGGCACTCCATTTGGATTGACCATGTGGGTGACAGGCACTTTTCTCTGGGGTCTATGCTTTTGCAGATGCCAGGGAAGTCCCATCTAGAAGCTGGTGGCCCATGACACCCCCATCTTCCCCGTGATGGGTCAGTAAGAATCAAATTTGGGATTCCTTTGGGTTTGGATTGGTGGGGTGTGGGAAGAGTTGTTTCTGAATAAGAAAAAGAAGAGGCAACCATGGCCCTTCTGTGGGTTTGTAGAGTTATGAGCAGTGTTTTAGCCACAAGTAAGGAATCTTGGAAGTCTTTGATCCAGTAAGCAGTCTTAAAAATGTTTTTCCTAACTCCTTTTGCAGGTGACTAAGTGCAAATGAATAGTTTCTCATTGTATTCAAAATATTAAGTAGGTTCCCTGGATATAAACAATAATAGCTGACATTTTCTCAAAAAGCAACTAGGAAACCCATTCCAGTATTGGTAGATCAGCTTACAAAGGAAAAAGTGAACATGTACTCCATTTATTTCAAGTTTGATTACCAAACTTCATGTTCTAAAGAAATCTCGGTTGTGTGGACAGAATTTCTTTTGTTATTTTTTCTTCTTTTACTCCTCACAATCACTTTTCCGGTGCCATCACCACCTTTAAGGTCTCAGAGCAGAGGATTATCTACAGTAGTAAATGGGGGTGCAGTGTAGGCATCCCAGTAACACGCATAGCTGTCCTGACCACCCCCTCAAGCCCATTTCAGGACAGGTGAGACATTTTCAGTGTTTCTTTTCATGAGTTCCAGACCAAATCCCAGGCAAGCCCTTGCACCGAAAGCCTTTTTAGGTTTATCAATCTGTTTGGAATCTCTCAGGAAAGATGAGCCATTTTTCTTTGGGCGGAAATGTATTTACAGATGAGGGTGTGTGATTGCATGTGTGTGTGCAGATGTGCTCATTTGTGTGCATTTCACTTCCATAAAGACTCAGCCCAGGCTGCTGAGAACCATGTGTTCCTGAATATTCTCAGAGGTAAACAAGTGACAAGTGAGCTTCTCAAATTTGTGTCTCAGCAAGCTGGCTCCGGGAGTGAGAGCCCCATTTATCAAGCAGAGAGAAGAGTAACAGCAGAATAGATAGAGATGAAACCAAAAATATTATAACCTCCCCCCAATGGAAAGTAATGTTGATTCAGCAATTCCCATTGGATATATTACATGTATAATTTATTATGTTATTATTTGTCTTTAATCTTTGCCCATTGTACTCTTAAAAAGATATTGGGATATTGATTGCAATTTTTAAAAACTAGATAATGTATAAATCAGCTATGGAAATCAGTTTTAATTGATGTGTGGATGTGTCTGATTAGTGTTAAATGCTTCTTTTTTTAAAAACTTTTCTTTTTTTCTTTTTTTGATAATGTAATGTTTCATAAACCCTGGCACTGGTCGCAAAGCTCAGCTGTGAAAATGAAACTTGTAGTATTTTTAAATATGAATGTCAATTTTAAGTGTATTTGAAATGTTTCCTCCAGGAGAGAGATTTGTATACCGTTAGGAAGAACTCTGCAGAGGAAGTAGCCTTCTCTGGAGAATATGGAAAATGGGTCCTCATATGTTGTCTCAGAGTAGCCCACTTTCTAGGGCACCATGGAAAACAGAAATGTGATCTTTAAGTATATTTCTTCCTCAATTCAGAGAGGAAAGGACTCAGTTTCCATCCTTTTTGTATGTAAAATAAAGTGTCTTACCTTTCTTGGCTACTTTTACATGTTTGTTTAGTTTGATTGGTTTGACTATTTTTGTGGGGTTTTGTTGGGGTTTTTTTGGCAGCTGGCCAGTGTGGGGATCCCCAACCCTTGGTCTTGGTATTATAGCACCTTGCTCTAGCCAACTGAGCCAACCAGCCAGCCCAATTTGATTGTTTTTAATCTCCCTGTGGCTCAATTGCAACTAAGAACATGGCTAGGACTAACTTTGGTGTGATTCAAGGCTCCCATGAATCAAAATAATGCCTGGCACTTTGGCATTCTTTCTTCATTTCTCTGGATTGAACATTGTCCTCTCCTGAGTCACTTCAAAAATAAATATTCTGGGAAGAGTTTGAACATTATCACTCACATGTTGCTATTTCCTGTATCCCTGTGATTCTTAGGTGGTAGAATACCATGAAGACAGGATCTGGTATGTGGACCTTTTTTTTTTTTTTGCGACTGTCGGGTAACAGGGATTGAACCCTAGATATTGGTGTTATCAACACCACGATCTATCTGACTGAGCCAACTGGCCAGCCCTGGAGCAACTTTTTTTTTTTTTTCCTTTTTGTCTTTTTTCGTGACTGGCAACGGATCGCAACCCTCAGTGTCACGCCCGTACCGGACCAGGACCGGCAACGGGATTGCAACCCTCGGTGTTGCGCCCGCACCTCGCTCAGCCAGTGAGCGGCCGGTCTGTATGTGGGATCCGAACCCTCGGCGGGAGCACCGCCAGGCTCCCAAGCGACGCACTGTAGCAGTGCGCCACCGGGCCGGCCCTCCTGGAGCAACTTTAAATAGCTTTATAATTCTGCTCTACTAATAAGGAACGTGTACAGACAGAAGTTATAACTGTGATGTGCAATGTAAAGATCATAAGTGCATAAACATATAGCCAACAAAACAACTGCCAATCTGGGCATGATTGGCTAGTTCCGATTTTTTTTTATTGCTACTTTCCACTTAATGACTTATTTTTTCACTGGCAGGCAAGTAGGAACAGAAAACATACTTAAGATCATGAGAGAAAAGTTTCACACTGAGAGCCTTTTGTCCAACCTGATTTTTTTCTTTTGAAAGGGCTTGAGGGAAAGCCTGCTTTTCTGCCATTTTAGCATTAGCTCCTTATGTGCAGGAGGCTACTTGGAAAACATAGTTTGGTAAATTTTTCTCACGGGCCATGGGCAGTGCGAAATCAATGAATGGGGAAAGAAGCTTGACAGGCCAAAAAAAAAAAAAAGACGGGTGGAGGTGGAAGGGTGGATTTAGATCATCTTTATGTAACAATTTTACCTAGAAGAACCTCCACCTGATTGAGGTGGTTTGGATTAAGGTTCAAGGATGGAAAATAACAAATGTCATTTGTGTTTACAAAAGAACTGTTTTGAAGCTCTCCGGCCTGGCTGCAGTGACGTTGGTTTATGGAAGGACAAGTTAATGCCAGTGGCCATGCATAACCTCAAACTCAGCTCAGCATCTCATATAAAGACCAAATTGCATAGTTCAACTTTGGAAATGGAGCCATGCCTACAGTCTAGGCTGTTACAACCTGGAATTTCTACAAAGTTAATCTTTGAAAATTAGTTTCAAAGGCATTTAATAAAACCATAGGTCCAAATTTCAGATATAAGATGTGTGTATCATTTTTATTTTTCTAGGTGCCGAAGACTCCCAGTACCAAAATACATAGATGGTTGGACTTA
>NW_007727891.1:161808-170947 GCF_000696425.1 Galeopterus variegatus
AGCTCAGCATCTCATATAAAGACCAAATTGCATAGTTCAACTTTGGAAATGGAGCCATGCCTACAGTCTAGGCTGTTACAACCTGGAATTTCTACAAAGTTAATCTTTGAAAATTAGTTTCAAAGGCATTTAATAAAACCATAGGTCCAAATTTCAGATATAAGATGTGTGTATCATTTTTATTTTTCTAGGTGCCGAAGACTCCCAGTACCAAAATACATAGATGGTTGGACTTATTTTTTTACTTATAATGATCAGCATATTAAATGCATTTTTGACTTGCCATATTTTTGATTTACCATTGTTTAAGTCTATGTTGTAGACTGGAACAACACCAAGTGTGTGTTAAGACCTGAAATAGTCCTATGGGGGCATCTGATGACTATCCCTGACCTTGAAGCCCTCTGGAAAAGGAAGACTAAGCTTTAGGCTGTTGTATATACTATTTGCCACCTCAGTGCTAAAGTGAAGCTATCCCAACCAATACCTGAACAGCACTTAGTCCTGCAGCAGTGCTGAGGGACCCGTATACAGATAAAATGCAACACGTTCCCTTGTTCACAAAAAAGTGTCTACTTGGGAAAATAGGTAAAGAAAGGAAGTCAAGAACCAGCGTACACAATAAACTGCAAAGACTCAGCACGAAGCCCGGTAGGATTAGAGAAGGGAGAGGAAGGTGGGCAGTAAAGTGACATGGACTGAGTAAGAAAGGAAGTGGTGGATAAGGATAAATGTGCCCTGAGTTTTTGGAAGCTACCACCCTTAAACCCAATTTGGTGTGACTAACGCTTGACCGGCCCAAACAGTGACAAACGTCCTCTGTCTCTACCCAGGCCCACGGATTTCCTAATACCAAGGGTCCAACAGCACACGCCAAGAGTAGCGCTCAGACAACGGCAGAGCGGGCCCGGCCGACACGCCGGGCTGTGCACTCTCTCAACAACCCAATCCCCGCGCTCTTCCGCCCGTCGCCTTCCCGTGGGTGGGAGCGGACGAGCGTGGGACCCAATGCGGTAGCAATAACGTGGCAGCCACCCACGAGCCCGCGTCTCCGCCCGCCCCGACGGCGAGCTGGGCCCCGCCCCCAGCGGGACCTACTATCGGGCGCGGAGCCGGAGGGGGAAACGGGGCCGCCCTCCCGCTCGCAGGCCGCCAGCAGCCCCGGCGCCCCCCGCCCCGCTCGGTGGCGGCGCCCGCGCCGTGCGTCCCCACGCTCTTCCGGCGCTCGGCTGCGGGGCTGCGCTCGCTTGTGCCGGTGGATGCTGCGCCTGTCCGAGCGGAACATGAAGCTGCTCTTCGCCGCCGCCCTCATCGCGGGCTCCGTCTTCTTCCTGCTGCTGCCAGGACCCTCCGTGGCCGATGAGAAGAAGAAGGGGCCCAAAGTCACCGTCAAGGTCCGGGCTGTCCTCCCGCCCTGCTTGCCGAGGCCTGCTCTCCGCCCCCTGGGGTCCGGCCTCGGCGCGCTGGCCAGTGGCGTCGGCAGCATTCAGGGGTCCGGAGCTCGGGCCTGGGCGGCCTTGCTTTGGCTCAGCCGCTCCCGAGGCTCCCGACTTTGGCCTCCTGGAGCCTGGGCCGTCCTACCCATTCGGACAGGAGAAGGACCCGGATCCTTCCCGCCACCCCCAGCCCCTGCCTTGACCCGGGGAGTTAGTGGGAGCCCGGGATGCTCAGCTGAGGCTGGCACCGGCAGCCTCGGAGCTGTCTCTTTCCGAATACCCCGCAGTGCTGAGGAAATGGTGAAAGATCACATCTGCCGGATTCCGAATCCTTTCTCCCTTTGAGCCACGTTTTAGCCACTTCCAATTACAAAGCACAGTAAATATAGCTTAAACTTGCGTGGTGAGCTTGGCCCCCCTTCTTATGGGTTTTTGTTGAGTCTGGGCCCATTATTAGAGCAAAGATTATTACCCTGTAGTCTAAAGAGAGCGTAACCATTTTTCCAGAAAAAGGGTCTGGAGCTTTCATTAAACTCTCACGGTTTTTTTTTTTTTTTTTTTTTCCACCAAAATCAGAACCACTGCTCTGAAAATATGGCTCTGGTCTCTCTGCCATCCTCAGGGTAGCTTCTTGGGCCCTCCCCCCCCCCTTTGTTTTTGGTTGTTTTTGTCTGTTGTCTGCGGTTGGCCGGTAAGGACATCCAAACCTGCGACCTTGGTAGCAAAGCCCCTTTAAAGAGGCTAAGTTTGAAATGGTCCTTTTCCTCAGGTGTACTTTGATCTGCGAATTGGAGATGAAGATGTAGGCCGGGTGGTCTTCGGTCTCTTTGGAAAGACTGTTCCAAAAACAGTGGATAATTTTGTGGCCTTAGCTACGGGCGAGGTAAGTGGCTGGAGCAGAGGTAGTCAACTCATGAAGCGAAGCTGGCGGTAGTGACGGCAGCAAACTGACGCGCAGTGCAGCTCATCTGTAGCAGCAGCCCTCACAATACCAACCGACTGTTGCCCTGGGGACCCATATAGTCATATCTTATGAGTAAGGGACCCAGAGCTTCCTGGGGAGTCTTCACCCGGGAGATAGCACCAAGGTTTCAGGGAAACAAGTGTCCCCTTAAACAGTTTGTATTTTAACTTTCCACTGGGCCAGCAGGTGACCTTTTTTCTCAGCCAGTTTTCTTGTAACTGTTCTTATTAAAAGAAATGAGGGACAGGCACTATGTGACATCGAATTGTATAAAGTCTGGGAAGTGTAAAGAGGGAGAGGAATGTGGAGTCTTAGCCTTTCCCAGATCCATGTGCCCCATGCTTGGCCTGCGGTAGCTGCTCACTCAGCAGCACATTTAATGATGCATCTGGCCAGAAGTGGTGTCTCTTCTGTGAGCAGGAGTTGGAAGCTGGATTCCTGCAGGGCCTGTTTGATGTCTGCCTGTTGCCTCATGTCACCTCCTTACCTTCTTAACCTTTTTCTAGAAAGGATTTGGCTACAAAAACAGCAAATTCCATCGTGTGATCAAGGACTTCATGATCCAGGGTGGAGACTTCACCAGGGGAGATGGCACAGGAGGTAACCTCAGGTTCTCCGGGCAGAGGAGTATGTCGGTGTAGCCTCCGAGGTGGGAGGGCTGGGCTGTGTTGGGTAGACAAGGCCTCTTCCTTCCCCGGCTCCAGAGGCAGGCCTGTTACCTGCAATGAGACCAGCTGTACCCTTTTTTGTAGAGGAAACCCAATACAAAGGAGAGGCAATAATGGAGGTCAGGTGGACCTCAGCAGATTACTCCCAGGTGGCAGACCTGTTTGATCCAGGCCTACAGCCTGAGACTTTTCTCCTGTATCTCTTTGGGATGGGGGGATGGGGGGTTGGGGGGTGAGGTGGAAACAAAGTGAAGACGTGGGTAGGCGATTCTAGGTCAGACATGCAATGCTTATGCAGCTGCCTTGGAATCCCCAGCAAGGGTGGGAGAAACTGCTTTCCTTGGCAGTCTCACCAGAGACCACTCCACAAGGGCTGACTGAGGCTTGCCTCTGTGTTACTTGTACACATAGGACAGAAAGACAGATACTCTGGACTAACCCATGGGTCTCACTGTGCTCAGGTGCACAGCCTGCCCTTGCCTCAGACCACAGCTGCAGTTGGAGAACAGCTCACCCCACCAGTGATTTTCTTGGGCCAGGCTCTGCAGTGGGTGCTGAGGATGTAATGATCAGTGGGGCAGCGGCTCCCTTTCACTTCCAACCCAAAAACTCACAAGTGGGTCATAATACGGCTTTTAGGACTCAGGCTCTGTCTCCAGGTTGTAATAGCTAAAGGCAACAGGTGAACAAGAAGGCACAAAGCAGACCTAATACAAAAACTGTTCGTGGCATCAGACACAGTTAGGTTTGATTCAGTGTCTGTCACCTTCTTGCTTGGTGACCTCAGGCAAGTGAGTCCGTGTAATAGCTAAAGGCAACAGGTGAACAAGAAGGCACAAAGCAGACCTAATACAAAAACTGTTCGTGGCATCAGACAGTTAGGTTTGATTCAGTGTCTGTCACCTTCTTGCTTGGTGACCTCAGGCAAGTGAGTCCTTGGAGCTTCAGTTTCCTCTCCCGTAAGGTGGGAATGGAAAGAGCTGTGGGAATGCAAAGAGCTGTGGGTGCTGTGAGGATTGAGCGAGATCTTGAGTGTTAAGTGCCTGGCATGTGGTGAGCGCTCAGCAGTCCGCCTTGTTGAAGGGCTGACAAGCAGAGGAATCACTTCAGGCCCAGGTGATCAGGAAATGGCCTTGTGAATGTGAGGCAAGATTTGAGCAGAGTCCTAGATGGAGAGAATTTGAATGGCAGAGAAGAGGCAGGGTTAAGGTGTGAGCCCTGCTCTGTTGTGTGGCAGGAGCCTGGCCAAAGGTGGGCTGGGGGAGTGGAAGTAGACCACACACCGGGAGTATAGAGAGGGGGGATGGCCAGGAACCTGGGGACGGAGGATCCAGCGAACACTTGAGTGAGAGGATGACTCAGTCACAAAGGGGTTTCAGGAGCAATAATATGGCAGGATTCAGGATGTGGAGTCCAGAGCAAGCAGGCTGCTGAGGAGATTGGTGCAGCTGTGCCCGGGTAGGGTGATTTGGGCCTGAACCCAGGAGGGTATAGCGCAGCGGATAAGAGCCGAGATTCAAGAGCCAGGCTACCTTGGTTTGAATTCCAGCTCCACTGCTTCCTAGCTATGGTGCCTTTAACCTCTCTGTACCTAATTTCTTCATCTTTGAGACAGGGTTATTAGCTTCTGCCCTGTAGGGTGGATAATTATATCTGTAAAATGCTTCAGACAGTCTCTGGTACACACTGTTAATGCTCTAAGCATTCGCTGTTATTGCAGTAGGGGTAGCAGGAATGGAAAGCAAGGATGAATAAATGGGGGTGGGTAGAGACATCTGCACACAGTGAGTGTGCAGAGGAAATGTTATCAAAAGAATAATTGAAATCTGGAGGGAAAGATGGCGTATGTGGAATTTAAAGTGAAGAACTACCCATTTATGTTTGGAACTCCTTGTGTCTTGGGAAAGTGATTGCAGCTAAAGATGTAGTCTTGAGGGTTTTCTGGGTAGAAGCAATAATTGAAATCCTGCAGTTGGTTGAGATTTACGAAAAGGATTCTTAAATGGTGGGAATCATTGCACGATGGTGCCAGAGTCTAATCTTTCCCCGGTGTGGGGGTGAGAGGTGGACACAGGCTAAAGCACCCCCGCTGCCAGCTGGCGTCTAGCCATTCTTGGTTCTCAGTCTCCCCACCTGCTGCACAGTCAGAAACATCTCCCTGGTTAGCATCAGTGTAGGACAGTTTCTTAGCTTGGTTCCATCCTGTGGAACCACAGGATGAATGTAGGTGCATTGAGAAGGGAAACAGTGTTTCATATGCAAGTAAGTTTGAAAGATGTTGGGAAGGACAAAATGAAACTGACTTCTTTATTGCAGGGTTTGTTGGGGCATTTAGTACATTAACATACATTGTCAATTTCAAAGAGGTGACAGGGGAAAAGAAGGGTTCCAGTGTTTCTCCTGGAACTGGCTTTGGAACTAGGATCTGTGAAATAGTGTAGAGATACATTCCCTTTGTCATGTCCCCTGGCCCCAAACCCCACATGGACAGACAGACTACACACATTCATAGGCTCCTTTTATTTTGTGCTCATTCCTTGGTAAAAGGAGGCTTTGACTTTCCAGAACCTAAACAGCATCCCCTCTCTTTGGCTTCTCCCTGCCCGTCCCCATCCTTCTCTCTCTGCTTTCTGCTTTGCAGCTGTGTCTGTGTCTTTTGTGCTCTTAGGAAAACAAGTTGGCCAGACACACCACAGCACAACACCTCTCTCCACCAAAGTCCCTGCATGGCAGACCTCAGGCTGTAGCCAAGGGTAGCTGGTAGTACGTACCTTATTTAAAAGCCATAATATTTTACTCTCAAAGTAATCTGTCATGTGAGCTGTTCACTAAATCAGCCTGGCCTGTATCCCTCTTGGTCTCAGTCAGTATGGTTTGGCTCTAAGGCCAGAGGATAGAAAAGGGGCAGATTTTATGTCCTTGTACTCCACTCATGCCTAGCCTGGCACAGAGGACAGGTTGAACCCCTTGAATCTTCACCCCAAAGATCTGCTTGGTTTGAGCAAACCAGTTCCCCCAACCTACTCTGTCTTCCCAGGAAAGAGCATCTATGGTGAACGCTTCCCTGATGAGAACTTCAAGCTGAAGCATTATGGGCCTGGCTGGGTGAGCATGGCCAATGCAGGCAAAGACACCAACGGTTCCCAGTTCTTCATCACTACAGTCAAGACGGCCTGGCTAGACGGCAAGCACGTAGTGTTTGGCAAAGTCCTGGAAGGCATGGTGAGTTCTGGAGGCAGGGGCTAAACCTGGGCAGTCCTCACCAGGCGTCTGACACAGACCCTGCAGGAGAGGCTCCACGTATTTCATTTCCTTCCCAAAAGAACCCAACCCACAGAGTCAAACCAGGGCTCATGTTTCTTTTTTTTTTTCCTTTTTGTCTTTTTTTCGTGTCCGGCAACGGATCGCAACCCTCGGTGTTGCACCCGCACCTCGCTCAGCCAGTGAGCGGGAACCGGTCTGTATGTGGGATCCGAACCCTCGGCGGGAGCGCCACCACACTCCCAAGCGGCGCACTGTAGCAGTGCACCACCGGGCCGGCCCAAGGGCTCATGTTTCTTGACCTGGGGGTAGTGAAGAAAAAACAGCCTGCATCTCCATGTCCCCAAGCCAGGCAGCCTTGTTGAAGCTACACAACTGCAGCAACCTCCATTCCATCATTCACTTAGACAGTGATGTGCTGGCACCCACCCCTGAGTTGTACACGGTACAGCTGAACAAGATGTCCCTGAGTGGCCACTTGACACCACACTCCCCAGCCACCCTCTTCCTCCTCCTCACCCTTGGCCCAACCTGGGTCTACTCCAAAGGAACAAAACTCCTGCCTCCCCTTATTGTCAGATATGGGTTCTCCCTGCACTGGCACTCTGGCCAAGAGTCTGTTAGAATTTGGGGCCTCAACGTTTGCGGGCTTTTGATCACAAGGGGGTCTCAGCCCTTTGGAGCCATATGCTGGATCTCTTGAGCCACCCTTCCTCCTCCTTCCTCCTTTCCTTCCCAGGAGGTGGTGCGGAAGGTGGAGAGCACCAAGACAGACAGTCGGGACAAGCCACTGAA
This sequence comes from Galeopterus variegatus, assembly GCF_000696425.1. Classification (NCBI taxonomy): domain Eukaryota; kingdom Metazoa; phylum Chordata; class Mammalia; order Dermoptera; family Cynocephalidae; genus Galeopterus; species Galeopterus variegatus. Next base: position 168,933 of record NW_007727891.1, read on the forward strand.
GGATGTGATCATCGCAGACTGTGGCAAGATCGAGGTGGAGAAGCCTTTTGCCATCGCCAAGGAGTAGGGCCCGAGGGACCTTTCCCTCTGAGCGACCATCTGTGCAGGCCTTGTTGCCTTCCTGGGGGTGAAGACAGTCCGCCACAGGGCTCCGTGCTGCACTGGCCCTAGTGCTGGCACCTGATGGAGCGGACCTACAACCCTCACATTCCACAGGCCCCGGGCCCAGTTTTGTAACAAACTCCTACCAATGCTGACCAATAAAAAAAATGGATTTTTTATAACCTGCATGTGGGCTGGGTTCTCGGGCCCACAGCACCTCCCTGAAGTCTACATCTCCATGTCTGGGACTCTCCTGTGGCAGTGGATGCCTGCCCCATCCTTGGGCTGCCTGCCCAAACCTTTACCATAGATGCTAACCACAAAAAGTGGAGATTTGCTCCTTGCTTCTAAACTTTGCCAGCTACTGCACCTCAATCTTGCTCCCGCTGCCGCCTTCTTCTGGTCTAGGTTAAGAAATAATCCCTGTACGTTTTCATAGCCTTTCTCTAAACTTTCTCTCTTTATTCCTTGTTGCCTTGGCCCTGCCTTGGCCCTCAGGCTCTAAGAGCACATAGGTTCTACCACCCCCAACCAAGTTTGAGCTTTGAATGGGGATGGGGCACAACTGAGCCTTGGTTAAGTACTGGGTCCAGGCCAATGGAGGACCTAGCCTTTATATGAAGCTCACATGACTGTCCTGGCAGGTGGCCCAGAGGCCTCGGGGCTGATCAGGGAATCAGTGGCAGAGAAGCAGGGTGACAGGCAGCCTTTGACTGCGCTTCAGCTGGGCTGATGCTGAAACCATAGAGGCCCTGGAGCACACCATCCACCACCACGTTGGGCAGAGGTTCTGTGGGATAGAGGCAAGCAGGAGGAAGGGGTGAAGGGCTGTGGGGAGGAGGAAGCATGGGACAGGTCTGGCTGTAGGCCTGCAGCACCCTAGGCTCCTGTCTACAGGCTCAGCCTCCCTCTGGAGTAGGAGCCCCTGCCAAGGCAACAGATAACAGCTGTCCACCCCAAGTGAGGCCTTGGCATTCTCAGGTCACGTTCTGTTCATATTAGCTTGGTAAAGCCAGGCTGCTGAGGAATAGAGAACTGGGGGAGCTAAACTTTTGCACTAGTGTCTACAAATGAGGCTGCGGGAGCAGCAGGTAGTAACTGCAAAGGGGAGTAGTGGGAGATACTGCCAGGGGCTCCTGCTAGGTGAGAAGCGGCAAGTCCACCCCTCCCCCCCAGTACCTAGGCCCTAAGTATGGACTGCAGGTCAGAGGCACCTCCTTACCTGGGGAAGGGTTGCAAATGTAGGGATCCGTGAAGAAGCCGATGACTGGCCGGTGGTGCAGCTGTGAGCTGGGAGGAAAGAAGGTCATGAACTATGGAGGGAGGGAGGGAGGGAGGGAGGCAAGGGGTGGAGACTAGGGATTGAGATCACCAGGGACCCACAAAGGAAAAGGTGAGTGGGAAGAAGGCTCAGGTGGCACCAATGGAAACCTGGCCCACTGGGACAAGCAAGGCAGGCCAGAGGTAGCAGGCCTGCCTCCTGGCACATGGCCACTAGGGGGCAGCAGGAGCCAGGTGCAGGCCAGGGCTTTGACTTGCCTGCTGTCGCCGGGCAGGAACTTCCCCAGGGTGCTGAAAAGAGAGACACTGTAAGCTACCTGGGGATGCCCAAGGGGAGCATGAGGAAGCGGTGGGGACACAGAAGCCCAGAACTTCACCTCCCGGGGGACCACTACATCTATTTGTAACAAGCCCAGTTCCAGAGGCTCCTGGGGTAACAAAAACTGTCAAAAAAAAAAAAAAAATCCCCTCCAGCTCAGTCAAGACAGCTGATGAGGGAGGTCATGTCTCAGAAGGAGGGAGAAGCAGGCCTAGGGCCTGGCACATGTGAGAAGGAAAAAGGCTTGGCCTCCAAAACCTTTCCTCATCTGCTTGCTCCTTAGAGCCCCTGGTCCCCCAATGCTCCCCCCCCC
>NW_007727891.1:171947-187065 GCF_000696425.1 Galeopterus variegatus
TGGTCCCCCAATGCTCCCCCCCCATCCCCCACCCCCAGCCTTACCCCCAGCTGCTGGCCTTGGGGTCTGTGGGGAAGTGCCGAAGTCTCAGGAATTCCAGTAACTCCTTGGGCACATCCTGGTTCAGGTACAGGATGCCCTGGAGAGGAGGACAGAGGAAACCTATAATCAGACTCGGCTACTAATTTGCACAGCCCAGTGCAAATAAGAATGCGAGGCCGTTTGTTCCAGAATAATTAAGAATGTCAAGACAGAGCAGAGCATTAAACCAAGCTCAGGGCCCTTCTGAGCACGGAGCCCTGTGTGACTGCACAGGCTGTATCCCACATCACTGTTGGGGTAAGGACCCCCACCCCACAGCCCATCATGAGGGCAGCACAGGACCTCACCCTGGAGTGGAAGAGAACTAGTTTTCACTGAGCTGGGGCCACCTGCCTCCTGGCTACCTCATTCAATCCTTTCAACAATCCTGAGAGGGATGTTTGGACCCATTCCTATTCAGAAAATTGAGGCCTGGGGTAGTGAATAACATCCCACACCTCTCCGTCTGGGTCACGCCCCCGGTCCAGCAGGCTGTGGGCAACCGAGTGTTCCCCCCACACACCTGGATATAGGCTTCCAAGCCCTGCCGGCGCTGTTCCAGTCCTCTGGTCCTCCAGTTGGGCAGGCGTTTCGAGGGGAAGTCGGGCACTTTGTACAGTTTCTTGATCTGCCGGAGGTTACCGCGGTGCGATCACAGCATTCCCGACTGAGCCCTCAAACGCACTTCACCCTAGACAAGAGCCTTCCCCAGTCCCCCGTCCCCCTCCACGCTCTACCCTGGGAATGACGCTGGTGAGCGGTCGGGACAGGGGCGAGGGAGAGCCAACTCCCCGCCAGACGCCCGAGGACGGGCCGGCTGCGCAGGGCCATGTTCAGTGCGGGCTGGGATCTGCGCCCCCCGCGCCCTCCCCGGGATGGGCCTCGCAGCCCGCAGCAAGACTGTCCAGGACCTGCGCCCTTCCGGGGCTGGGGCAGTAATCGGGTGGCCGAGGCTGGGGCCGTAGCTCGCCCGCCGGCCTCCCAGGAACTGGGCAGGGCTTGGGCTGGGGTCGGGGGTCGTCGGCGCCGCCTCACCCGCTTGTGCAGCGCGTGGAACTCGCTGTAGCGCCTTGGCACGGTGTGTCTGCGCCCGCTGCACTGCACCTCCACTCGGAACACCTGGCGGGCGCGGGCGGGCAGCGGGGGTGCGCGTGAGACCCCGCGGGAGGACGCAGCAGGACCCGCGCCCGGTGACGCTCCCACCCTCCCGCGTTCAGAGGCACAAAGCGGCCTTCGAGCGCCGCCGCTCCCCGGTGACCCTCCAGCGCTCCCCACACACCTGGGAGAAAGGGCTGGTGGACCCGCCCCTCTGATGCGTGCAGTCCCTCACGAGCCCGGACCGCGGTCCGCGGGGCTCGCAAATCCAAGAGGTCCCCGAAACCCTAGCAGGTGTCCCCCGACAGCCTGGCCCGCCGCGTTCAAACGCCCGGGCCCGGGGCTCAGGGTGCCCATTGCGCTCGGGGCGGTGAAATCCAGCAGGTCCCTAAGCCCTTCCCCATCCAGATGCCCCGCTCACCATGTGGCATTTCTCTGGGCTCTGCCTGGGCCCCTCGGCCTCGGGCCCCACCGATGGGATGTGAACTTCCAGCATCCGCGCCCTGGCGCCAGCCCTCGCTCGCTGGACTTTCGGTGCCCTGACTCTCGCGGAGCTGCCCGCAGACCCCGGAGCGGCCGGCTCCGCCCCTTTAGCCCGCAGGCTCCGCCCCCAGTTGACCCCGCCCCGGGCGTTCCCCCTCGCCGCCAGGTCCTGAGCCGAGAAGATTAGCAGGGCGCGGGGTGGCCGACCCTGGGAGCCGCCCCCTAAGTCCAGTGGACTGTCGGTGGAGAGTCATCCATTTGTCAGACTTTTCCTGAGCGCCCACTGACTGCCAGGAGCGCGGCGAGCCAAAATTTCACCCATTCTTTGTTGAGCGCCTGCTAAGGATTGTGGCCTGCGGCGCTAGGCGTGGGCAGAGGCAGGGCCCAGGCCTTGGCACCTGTCCTGGGGGCCAATCAGGGACGTTTCTTGCGTTCCTCAGACCCTTCCCGGGGACCAGGACTCCCCCATCCCCTTTTCTCCCTTCAGCCTGGTCCCTGGGAGCGCAGCCTGGAGACCCTAGCTGAGGCCATGCCTGGGTAAGGCTTGGACCCAATCTGGCTTTGATGTCCCCTTTATCCAGCACCCACATGCCCCTCCATTCATTCATGTTTTTCATCCATCCATCCATCCATTCATATCTTTTTGCCCTAACCTGTTCCAGGCCCAGTATGCCAGGAAGGAGTTTAGAAACCAGGCTCTGCTTTGGCGGTCAGACAGCCTGGATTTCAGGAACTGTGTAGACCTTTGTTCATCTGCGAAATAGAGATAATATGCCTCCTCCAAGGAGAGTGTATAAAAATTGAGTGAGATGATCCATGTTAAGCTCTTAGCAAAGTAGGTGTTGAATAAATGGCAATTTGATCGTGGGCTTGTCCTGGATGGATAGGATAGGTGGGTGCAGGGCAGTTGAGGGGAAGAGGGACTGTGGGTAGTGGCACCAGGCTGCTCTTGCCTACCCCTCTAGGCAGGAGCTTCCTGAGTATGTGGCAGGATTTTAATTGAGAAATCTCTCACCCCATGTGCTGGAAAGAGCCTCTGCTCCCACCGGTCAGCCCCCCACCCTTCAGCTGCAGGGGAGCTGCTACTGCTCAGCAAGAGTCCTCTACTCCACTGACTTGCCCCACAAAGGCCCTAGGAGGTGGGGAGAGGGGAGGCCCTGCCTTTCAAGAGCTCAATACCTACCGGGAGACTCTGGGGTGGGAAGCAGAGTGTCTGTTTAGGGGCTGGGGTTGGGGGGATTCACCCCCTCTCCTGCTAGTAGTGCAAGAGGTGCTTCTGAGCTGGAGTAGAAAATCTCCATTCCCAGAGAGGGGGTGAGAGGATAACCCGGAAACATGGCAAGAAGATCTCACTAGTATTATGTCCCACACTTTCTTCCTCCAAATTCCATCACATAAGGCCCCAGAATCAGGAAGCTGAAACTTCCCGGACCCTGGTGTGGTCCCCTGGAAGGGAAATGACCCACAACGAGGAGAAGTACTGTGGTTTCATTTCCCCCCTGGTACTCTAGGGCCCCACCATTCAGGGTCCCAACTCTCCTTGGCCTACAGGGCCTTTCCAACTCCTACTATCCAGGGTCTCCTCTCCTGATATCGTTAGACTTCCTGATCACTCATTCTAATGACTGTCTGCCCCTCTGTCTCTGGGTCTCCCCCCAGTATAAGGTCCATTCTCCATCCTGCAGTACAAACTGTCATCAAGGAATCTGCTTAAAACCTTCCAATGGCTTCCCATTGCACTTAGAATATAACTCACTCCATACCGCAGTCTTCAAAGGTCTAAATGACCAAGCCCAGCCTGCATTTCCCACCTCATTTCCTCTCCTCTCTCCATCATGCACCAGGCTCTAGCCATAGTGACCTTCTTCAAATTCCTCAGCCCTGATAAACTTTTTCCTGCCTCAGGGCCTTTGCACTTGCTGTTTCCTCTACCTGGAACATTCTTCCTTGACTCTTCACCTGGCAAGCTCATCCTCCCATTCTTAGCCTAAACTCACCTCCTCAAAGAGGCTTCCTCCTGACCACCCTACCATATCATCCTGTCTATGCACTTATTACAATCTATAATTACTGTCTGTTTATTGTGTGTCTCCATGGTGCCAAGCATTTAGTAGGCACTCAAAAAAACATTTGTTGATTGAAAGATTATATGAATGAGTGAACAGTGGGGGGGGGGTGTTGAGAAAAGCCTAGGGAGGGCAGGGAGGAGGGGTTGCTGAAGAGTTAGAAAAAGGCCTGCCTGCAGGGGGATGACAGCAAGAACTCTCTTCCCACCTTCAGAGTTAGAACACACACTCTCTCTTTCTCTCTCTGAAGACTGCTGTCCACTTCATCCATTTACTTAATTTTCAGGGGTGCCTAAGAAGCCTCAAATTGGTGGATTTTCATCACCAGTTATAGAAGGAGATTCAATGCAACCGACTGTAAATCATCTGGTATTAAACCTGCAGCTCCCAACTCCACAGAGTTCTATGGTACAAGAGGGCAGATCCAAGTGAATAAAAACAAGATCCTTGACCTGGAGGTATTTCTGATGTCTTTAGGGAGATAAAACAAGGTATGGAGAATATTGTCCTATAAGGAGGAACACATGACATGATATAAACCCCAAACCATTTATAGCAGTCAAAGGAAGAGTTTATTTTCTGTGTACTTCAACTAAAATTCGGCCAGCTCATAATATGAACACTGAATTAAGTTCCAGACTCTGTATGATGGGTGTGTTGGCCTCAAAATGACTTGTTTTTAGAATGAACTGTTTTACTGTAAACATCTGTCTTTTCTCCATATGAACTCTTTGAAGACCTCTCCTTGTAGTTCTATATTAGATTAGACGAGGATACTTCAAAAAGTTCGTGGAAAGATTCCTGTTATTTTATTGGCGGGGTGAGGGGGTATTATCTTTTAATTCTATTTTTTCACCCTCTTAAGAGTAGTAGGTCTCAAACTTTAGTGGTCATCATCGCCACCTACAGGGCCTGTTAAATCTCAGATAAGGCCCTGACCCCAGATTATCTGATTGCGAAGGCCTGGGTGGAGCCTGATAGTGGGCATCTTTAACAGGTCCCCTACTGATGCTGATGCTCCTGATTGGGGATCACATTGTAGGCACGTGTCTTTTGACTCCACACCAGCCCCCCAGGGACCGGGGCCACACACGCTCCACTGCACAGACATGGATGGAGCCCACAGCTCGCCGCTTGGAGACAGGACCAAGGCCCGAGCAGTGGGCAGGAAGGGCTGGGAGCGAAGATGTCCCCCGACAGGCCCCGCTCCTGCGGGCGGCACTGGTTGCCGGGGCGTTGCGCGGGTTGGCTGGCTCACCGTTCCCGCCTTGGCTCGGGCTTTCGCCCTCCGCCGCGGTCACACAAAGCCCCCTTTCACCGGCAAGGCTGCTGCTGGGCCGGGGAGGCTGCTCAGGAGGTTTGGTTAACCCTGTTAAAAAAACAAACAGCCCCTGGGCCGGGCTGGCGGGCGCCGCTGGGCACAGAGGCTGGATTCTTCTCTGGCCCGTCCGGGCAGCGGTGGGGCGGACCGGCCGGGAGGGGCCCGGCCCCCAGGGCTGCCTGAGCGAGGGTGGGCCTTGCCTGCTCCACCCAAGCCCAGCTCTGGTCACCTGTGTAGCCTTGGACAACCCCCTTGCACCTCAAGGTCCTTATCTGTACAACAGAATTGTGGATTAAACGACATGCTTCGGAAGCAGTTAGCACGGGGCCTGACACACGGCAAATAAATGTTAGCTATTATTATGTGACTGAATTATACAAATGTGGTTTTGTAGACCCAGAATGGAGGATATTGTCAATTACATATCATTCCTCCTAATGCATCATTACTGGTTCAACGACAAATTCTACTATTCCTTTTAGTATCCTGAGGTTACAAGTTTTAAAAAAACAATTAACTATTTCAACTACTAACTCTGGGAACAAGATTTTCCTGATTTTCTCCATACTTTGCAACCAAAAAAAGGCAAAGAAATTGGAAGTAGAGGTTGATGTAAATCAGCAACTATCCTGTTCATCAAAACAGTCTGAGTTCTTACTAGACTGCCTTTTTAATAAGTAAATTTTACAAAGTTGAAATAAAATATAATAAAATTTAAAAACAGCATTTTTGTTTCAATATTAGATTTTGGTATAAGATGCCTTAAAGAATTCCACTGTTAAAACATTTTAAATTACTGAGCTAAACTCCTTATTTCTATAAACTGAGGAAAGTGAGGTGTGAGGAAAGGGAAGTGGGTCTGCAGAGGGCAGTTAGGAAGGCAGCTGACAAGCATGTCCTGCCTGAGCCCTGGGAGCACAGCGTGGCTCAGGGCAAGCGGGCAAGCTGGCAACCTGCTTCCCAGGGGACAGGTAGGCTCCAGACCCGAGGCTGAAATAACTAGGCCCTAGAGTGGGAAGGGGCTGTCAGGGGCAATCTGTCCCTTATCCTGCACATGTTCCTGGCTGCCAGGTGCCTCATCGTTTTTTCTGGTGAGGCCCTGAGGGGAGACCTGAAGGTTGGGCCCCTGTGGTCATCACTGCTGCCACCCATAATGGAAGAGGAAGGTGAGAGTTCTGAAGCTCAGAGGGAGTAGTCATTTGGAAACAATTGTCACATCTTTAGGGGAAGGTCCTGTCTCAGATTGGAAAGGGTTTTTCTGGGGGGATTTTCTGGACTCAGACAAAATGCATCCTACAGAGGATGAGCAGTTGGCTTCTTCTGAGCAGCCTTCAGTGGATAGATGGGTGGAGCTTTCTGCCTTGGGGGTCTAGTCATCACAGCCAGAGGGACATTCCCAACACAGACGGGCCAAAGGGGTGAAGGCCTGTTTGGGGCAAGCATCGTTGGGCAGGTGGGTATCACCCGCCTGCCTGAAGGCCCCACTTGGGGCACCGAGCTTCCATCTTACCAACCATGGTAAGGCCTATTGAACCTCATACTGGGCCAGATTTCTGGATTTCTTGAAAAATCACAAGATCTGGCTTCAGTGGGCCCCCAGGCTTGTATGACAATAATCTCTAGAGCTGAGGAGCAGCCACTGCTCCCTTGGGCTACCTTTGGGGACAGAGGAGGGCACTAAGATGAGCAGAAACAACACAATCCATGATCTTAAAGAGTTTAGAGCTCAGGAGACTAATGAGATCATCTCGGAAACAGCATTATACAAGGGAAAGACCAGAGGTTTAAGAAGATGACAAAGTGGTGCCATCCAAGAGATATAAAGGAGGTCGGGCGCCCATTCCAGTCTGGGAAGGGGGTGAAAAGTGGATCCGAGAAAGATTCCCAGAGAATTTACATATGAAGTAGGCCTCAAATGATGCACTAGATTGTTTTCCCATAATGAAAATAGTTTTATTTGATTTTTCTGATTATAAAAGTAACACAGAAGTTTTAAGCAATATAAAATGGTATAAAAATTCAAAGTAATGCAAAATTCCATCTCTAGAGGCAACCAAAGTTAACAATTCAATCAACATCCTTCCCACATGTATAATTTTATATAAATGTGTATATCGTACATGGAATTCTATAACCTACCTTTTTCACTCAAAACTATGAGTTTCCCTTCTCATTGAATATAGCTATATATCATCTTCAACGGCTGTATAATATCCAACTGCATGACTGTACCATAATTCATTTAATCCCTTCCTGATGAAAATTTAGATTGATTTCAGTTTTTGCAACTGTAAACAATGCTATGATGGGCATCTTTGGATAGTTAACTTCACAGAGTTTGTTTCTAGAAGCATCTACGAGGATCCTCAGTGAATGTTCTGACACACTGGCAAATGCCCTGCCTCTCCTTACTCTTATTCTCCCATCCACAATGCTGAAAAATGCCTGTTCCAGACAGGTGTAATTCTGAGACTGAAGACAGGGACGGTTGCTGAGAAAGGGTGCTTTAGGTACAAAGCCCAGCATTAACAAAGGACTTCTCAGGCCACACAGAAACCAGAAAGGAAAGAGCATATTTGGAATCAGTCTCCACAAGGTGTGAGCACTGCTGTGAAGGACTGGAAGATAAAACAGGGGAAGGTGAGCCGAGGTTCTCCTCAGAAGGCTGAATGCCAGGTGGCAGACTGCAACTGGAGAACAACCTTCAAGTTATATATTTGGCATCTGTTTTGAGCCCAAACCTTTGTTGGGGGGCATGGAGTTATAAAGACATAGGACCTCAAAATTTACAGTTTGGTGGAGACTGCCACCATAAAGCCATACAACTGGTATCACAAGACACTGGCAGATGATGTATGCATCATTCCTGGGGCTCAAAACGCAGAACTGGGTTGTTCTTGTTCATTTCTAACTCTCAGCTTAGCCCTGACCCAGCCCAAACATGGAGTAGAGAATCTTAGCAAGTGTCTCCAAAAACAAAGTGTATACTGCTGGCATGTGCCAATTGCAGCAAAGATGTGTTTTTCTCTGTTCTGGGAGGAATCACCATTATCTTCTCCTTTCTTCCCCTTCCCCTAGGCTGCAAAGTACTGGTGGGGAAAATCCCACCATCTTGGGGCTTTATGTCTCTCAAAATCCATGGGCTTCAACCTCATGTGGGCCCTAAGCACACTCAGCAAAGATACTCCTTTGGTCATCATGTTCTCCTCAACCAAGTTTTGGCGCCACCCTGAGAGATTTCCATCAGTTCCTCTTCCTTTTTAAAATCTGAGTTTCTGCACAGGCATTCTTTATTTTTTTTAGGGCTCCCAGCTACAGGTACATTCAGAATGAAAATCTTTGGGGAAGAGTTCTAAGTTACTAGTATAGTTCTCTCATTTATTCTGTCACTGAATACTTATATTGAATATTGGGATCTCTCCAGCTCTAAATCCTCATCTTCAAGACTATGGAGCCCAGAAATTCTTGGGGAAATAACCCAAGGGGCAAGCAGGGGAAGTGTAGACTTTATCTCCATACCTTTTGTCTAAACCACTTGGCTCAAATAGGTAAATAAGATATCCCAATCTGAGAAAATTTTAATTACCAAGCATGAAAACTTCCCTCTTTTGTCTCCCCTCCACCTAAAGATTTCTTTCCCGCAGCCTCAGCAGTGCGGCTCCCTCAGAGCACAGCAACTTCCCCTCCTGTGCTCTTGACTGCATTTTCTTCCAGACATGGCTCTGATGGTTATTCCCTTGCTCTTTTCTGAATTTAATAACATCCTGAAGCCTGCCCCATGTTTAAATAAAACAAAGCCTTCTTTTACTGTGTATCTCCCCCACCTCCAAACACTGGCCTCCTTTCCTAACCAAAAGAGCCTCTTAAACACCATCAGCACTCACTGTCCCCACCATTTCCCCTCCCATCTCTTCCAAACCTATTTGCCTCCTGTGTTACCTGTGTCGTGAAGAGCTTCACTGTCTACCCCAACATCCAAGCCAGAAGCCTGTGGGCATGCTAGCTACCTCTCTCTCTCCCTTAGGCCTCAGGTCAGTGACCAGATCCTAGTGGTTCCATCTCCACTTCCTGAACCTCTCTTCTGAGCTCGAGCACCATTATTGCTCAGTTCTCCTGATGATGGTGATGAGCCTGGCTGCTCTTCCTGCCTCCAGTCTCACACCTTCTGATATGTCTAAATCATGAAGTGACAATGTTATTTCCCACTCAAGTCCCTTCCCACACTTACAGGGTAATGTTCAAAGGGCCTCATGAGTCACATCAGGCACTGTGTGACCCAGCTCCTGCTCATTACTCTCCATGGGCAGCCTCACTGGCCTGACTCTAGCTACACCAAGCCAACTACATTTCCCTAGACGTGCCTACCTCACACTGCCAGACAGACAAGGGAGGCAGAATGGTCCCAGCAGAAGGGGCAAACACCTCTTCACCTTTAAGACACAGTTCATGCATCACATTCTCTACAAATTTCTCCCTCCTGAGTCCCCAGGTGGAATGACACCTTCTTGTTTTGTGCCCCTCTTATTCCCTGTAGAGGCTTCTGGCTCAATACCCCTAACCTGCTACCGGCTTTCTTGATTTAGAAAAAAAAAAAATTTTTTTTTTTGTGGCTGGCTGGTATACAGATCAAACTCTGGACCTTGGTGTTACCAGCACCATGCTCTAACCAACTGAGCTAACCAGTCAGCCCTTGGACTTCCTGGTTTTCATGTCTGCAAGCTCTGCACAGAAACAAACAAACTCTGGAGACAATTGGCCCTGTCAGCCTCAGGATGAAGGAGGCTGAGGAGGAAGTTCTGAAACGAAAGGAGAGTCCATCCCAAGGAAATAATAAAAGCAGACTTACATCAAGATGATCACTGGATGGAACTTAACAAACCAAGGAGAAATTTTTTAAATTACGCCTCTCTGGGGAACAGAGTTGCAAACATGGAAAAAGAGGCAGACTAGAATAAACCTATGGGGCTGCACTCCAAGTATGGGTGTGATTTCATGATCTTTAAAATCTATTTATGTCATCTATCTCTACTTCTCTTGATATTGCTGAATATCCTTATATATTTCTTTGTTCTGTCTGCTGACAGCCTAGAAGCAATGACACTTCAGTAGTCATGATCTTTAAAATCTATTTATGTCATCTATCTCTACTTCTCTTGATATTGCTGAATATCTTTATATATTTCTTTGTTCTGTCTGCTGACAGCCTAGAAGCAATGACACTTCAGTAGCAATGAGCACACTCAGCACCCAGATCTTGGTTTCTAAATACCATTCTCCATTAAAAGGAATCAAGACTCCTTGGAGAAATGGCTGATTCCAAGGCTAGGGCAGGGAAGATACGAGATGAACCTGGAACACCTTACTATGTCAGAGAGTAATGAAGTGCTCAAAAAATGGTGAGACAAGTTAAAAAGACATAGGAGCCTGCTATAAATCTGGGAGTTTGAGAAAAAAAATAAAAATAAAAGTAATGGCTTGCAACTTTGAGTAAAATAGGAAACTGTGCATCTATATTGACAAACAAGTAGGTAAATAAGTGGGGAGAAAGGAGGCTTTTCTTTAGAAGTAGAATGCCAACCAATAAATGCAGAAGGCATTAGGGAGTTAGAAAATCACACCGGTCGGGCTGGCCGTGGCTCACTCAGGAGAGTGTGGTGCTGGTAACACCAAGGCCACAGGTTCGGATCCTATATAGGGATGGCTGGTTAGCTCACTTCGAGAGCGTGGTGCTGACAACACCAAGTCAAGGGTTAAGATCCCCTTACTGGTCATCTTTAAAAAAAGAAAGAAAATCACACTGGTCAATCATCATAGTAATAATAAGTGATTTAGGCAAGACTGATTACTGTAACTAGTGGATGAGGAACAAAATATTTACATGATCTCCAATGTATCTCCCCCAAATCACTTGTTAATTACAAAGGAGAAAATAGTACATTTAAAATGGAGAAACTGACAGACATCAAGTCAACCAAGTGATTAGGGTCAACATCAACATTAATGGGACCAACCGACATCATGTGCTGACTTCAAATGCACCGAGGACACATCACTTCTGTGAGGTTTCTGCCCAGAACACAAAACCATAATCTAGTCATGTGGAACCATCAGTCAAATCCAAACTGAGGAAGATGCTACGAAATAAGTGGCCTTTATTCTTCAATAATGTCACGGTAATGAAAGACAAAGAAAAGCTAAGGAGCTCTTCTGCACTGAGAGACAGAGAAATGTAATCATGTGTTACAACTAAATGTGACATATGATCCTGAGCAAAGAAAAAGAGAATTGCTACAAAGGACATTATCAGGACAACTGTTAAGATTTAAATATGGGTCTTGGGGGCTGGTCAGTTAGGTCAGTTGGTTAGAATGTGGTGCTAATAATACCAAGATCCAGGGTTTGATCCCAGCTGCCAGCCAGCTGCCAAAAACAAAACAAAATAAAAATAAAATATGGGCCATGGGTTAGATAACAGTATAATATCAGTATTAAACTTCCTGATTTTGATAACTGCAGTTAAACTATAAGAGAACATCCTTATTCTTAAGGAAATACAGAGGTTTTGGGGTCATGGGATAAACTGCAACTTATTCTTAGCTGATTCAGAAAATACAGGTAAGTATAGATAAAGCAAATCACAAAGCAAATGGGATAACATGTAAACAGCTGTTAAATTTGGGTATATAGGAGTTCTTTGTGATATTCTTGCAAATTTTCCATAAGTTTGAAATTATATTAAAACTTAATTTAAAAAACCCCCAAAAACAAAAACCAAGATTCCAACAACAAGGGATGAATCAAAATTATGGTACAGTCACTCTTTAGAAGCTTTAAAATTATATAGCCTTACAAATAGTTTGTGAAGATATATAACAAAATAGAAAAAATGCTCGTAACATACACAATGTTGAATGATAAAAGCAGGATACAAAATATTTTGTGTATATATTATTACAACGATGTAAAAGCAAGCAAATAAAAATAAAAACTGGGAGGATAAAAATCAAAGGCAATAATAAGAATAGTGGGGGGTAGGGAGATACTGAGTGACTTTTCCCCCAAAATTAACCTGTTGAAAAAAATACTTGTAGCATTGGCACTTCCCCTGGTGCCAGGGGTCCTTGTACTACAAATCAGTACTGTTTACTGCATTCTCTTTCATCAGACTGCCCCTCCCAAACCTTAGCCACCCACCTAAGACAACCAATAGAGCAGGTCCTGGAGTCCCTGCAGCAGTGGCGTCTTTGGGAGTGATCGGCCTGGGGGTGGCAACATTCCCCTGGTAGGCAGTTGGCTAGCTCTGACTCACTGAGGAGCTTCAAAATCAGCTCTGACTAGTGCTAAGCTGCTGTGGACATAGCTGGGAAGCCCAGCAATGACTGATCTGAATCTCACGCCTCCCTTGGCCAGACCAGCAGAGACCTGTTTGAACACCTTTGGCTTGTGCTTACAACACTTGAGGGGGCTCTTGCTGGCATGCTCCCTCCTGGGCACAGGCAGTAAAGCTTCTGTGAACCTCAAAAGGTTTAGGAGCTCTTGGATTATCCTATCTAGAGACAGAGTGCCTGGCTGTCATGTCTATGAGGATAAAGCATCAGTCTTTATTACTCCTTTACACCTTAACATGAACGTCTACTGAGGATGTGTTTTGATAGATGGCAAAAGAGTTTCAGAACACAGACTTGCCATCAGTAGGTAAGACTAAGAGCCCTGGGCAGCTTAGGGGAAGAGGGTAGGAATAAAAGAGAAAATCTGCCTCCTTTGCAGGAGAAAAGGTTTTACCCCTCTTACTGTAAGAGATGTCTTTAAAACTCCTTCCCTAAAGAAGCAGGGATAAGAAATAGAGTAATAAGAGACCCTAAGAACAGGTAGCTGAGGTAGATAGAGAAAAGGAAACCCAGTTCCATAGGGAAGCAGCAGCAAAAACTTGTGAACTCCTGTAGAGAGAAACTTACTATACCTGAGCCAGTTCTTGGTTAGAAGTATTCCAGACCTGCTTCCCAACTGTTCCCCAGCTAAAGCAAGAAGCACAACCATTCTGAGTCATGTGACCTGATTTTAAAATATTTTATTACATAATCTTTTCATGGCACCATCAGGAGTAACAGAAAACGTTATTCCCAGTTCCTAAACCTCATCCTGAAAAATATACATTTATATTTATATATTTATATCAATACTCCACCCCATCCCATAATTCCACCACCTATTGTAGGTCTTTTGCTTAAAGCAAGAAACTATTCTCTCAGGTAAGAAAATATAAATGGGAGCTAAATGAAATAATGGTTAGACTAACTGGGGACAGCCTGGTCATGGGGGTGGGAAGGGGTTAAGTCCAGCCTAGGCAGGATACATCACTGGGGTCCATCAAAATGGAGGACAGTGTATAAAAAGGCAGCTTCACGCAAGTGGGATCTGGTGTCCTTGGTCCATTAGGAGATGGCCTTTGCCTCAGGAAGGAAGGCTTCCCAGTACTTCGCCAGCTACAAAGAAGTGGGGGACAGTAAGCACGCACTCCTATCTAGTGGCAAAGCCTGAGCCAGCCTGGGAAGGGAGCAAGCACAATACCATAACACTCCCCAAGTGCCTCAGCCACCCAAAGGAAGGCATGCCAAGCAGATGCAGACGCCGGCCACATTGCCCTCACCTCCCTCTACACTTGGGAAATCATCAGTTCCTGAGGCCCAAGTGCAAGGGCAGTCTCTGAAGACAGTCTTACTTCCCCCCACAAGGAGCACCCCTGTGGATGCCACAGCTTTGCCCAGCTCAGTTAGCTCCTCACAATGACCATTGTTCCACATACTAATTGGGGCCTCAGCCTCAAGAGGGTTAGATGCTACCATGGGGTGGCCACTCAAAGGATGAGGAGTTATAGGGAGAGGAGTGATGGGGTTTGTCCTAAAAAAGTAACCGCAGAATTAGGGCAGCAGAGCTGGGTCCGCCTGCTTAGAAAAAGACCCTGCCACTCAAAGGATGAGGAGTTATAGGGAGAGGAGTGATGGGGTTTGTCCTAAAAAAGTAACCACAGAATTAGGGCAGCAGAGCTTAGAAAAAGACCCTGTTGTTAGGCCGGCCCGTGGCTCACTCGGTAGAGTGTGGTGCTGATAACACCAAGGCCACGGGTTCGGATCCTATATAGGGATGGCCGGTTTGCTCACTGGCTGAGCGTGGTGTTGACAACACCAAGCCAAGGGTTGAGATCCCCTTACCGGTCATCTTTTAAAAAAAAAAAAAGAAAAAAGAAAAAGACCCTGTTGTTAGGCCGGCCCGTGGCTCACTCGGTAGAGTGTGGTGCTGATAACACCAAGGCCACGGGTTCGGATCCTATATAGGGATGGCCGGTTTGCTCACTGGCTGAGCGTGGTGTTGACAACACCAAGCCAAGGGTTGAGATCCCCTTACCGGTCATCTTTTAAAAAAAAAAAAAGAAAAAAGAAAAAGACCCTGTTGGAGCCATTTTTAATTATCAGCTATAGCAGGGCCCAACCCCTCAGAAGCAGGGCTTGCCCATCTTGTCACCAAAGCCTCAAGTAGGCAGCTGGCCTTTGGAGCAGACAGTAGAGAATGAAGGTCATGCATAGCTTACATACCTGCTGCTGTGAATACAGGAGTGTCTCAAGGTACTTGATCACATGGTTTTTGAAGTCCTTGGATTTCTCTTTCTATAGGAGACAGGATTCTACACTGACCATCCAGATAGTTGCCCCTTCCCCTTTTGATGGGATGGTGGTGGTTATTACTGACGAAGGCCAAACACAGCCTCAGAAAGTAGAGCCAGCAGTTGGAATAACTACCATTTCCAACCAAATAGCATTTTCCAAGGCCTTGCAAGGCTTTTCTTGGGACAGGGGGAAGGATAGGGGCCTAGAGGGTATATGGCAGCTGCAAGCTTTGCTTCTGTACAAGTGCTCTGGTCCAGGGGCCGGCCCGGTGGCGCACTGCTACAGTGCGCCGCTTGGGAGTGCGGCGGCGCTCCCGCCGAGGGTTCGGATCCCACATACAGACCGGCCGCTCACTGGCTGAGCGAGGTGCGGGAGCAACACCGAGGGTTGCGATCCCGTTGCCGGTCCCG
>NW_007727891.1:187968-225984 GCF_000696425.1 Galeopterus variegatus
AAAAAAAAAAAAAGAAAAAAGAAAAAGACCCTGTTGGAGCCATTTTTAATTATCAGCTATAGCAGGGCCCAACCCCTCAGAAGCAGGGCTTGCCCATCTTGTCACCAAAGCCTCAAGTAGGCAGCTGGCCTTTGGAGCAGACAGTAGAGAATGAAGGTCATGCATAGCTTACATACCTGCTGCTGTGAATACAGGAGTGTCTCAAGGTACTTGATCACATGGTTTTTGAAGTCCTTGGATTTCTCTTTCTATAGGAGACAGGATTCTACACTGACCATCCAGATAGTTGCCCCTTCCCCTTTTGATGGGATGGTGGTGGTTATTACTGACGAAAGCCAAACATTTCTGACAAAGCCTCAGAAAGTAGAGCCAGCAGTTGGAATAACTACCATTTCCAACCAAATAGCATTTTCCAAGGCCTTGCAAGGCTTTTCTTGGGACGGGGGGAAGGATAGGGGCCCAGAGGGTATATGGCAGCTGCAAGCTTTGCTTCTGTACAAGTGCTCTGGTCCAGGGGCCGGCCTGGTGGTGCACTGCTACAGTGCGCCGCTTGGGAGCGTGGCGGCGCTCCCGCCGAGGGTTCGGATCCCACATACAGACCGGCCGCTCACTGGCTGAGCGAGGTGCGGGAGCAACACCGAGGGTTGCGATCCCGTTGCCGGTCCCGGTCCGGTACGGGCACGACACTGAGGGTTGCGATCCGTTGCTGGTCACGAAAAAAGATAAAAAGGAAAAACAAAAAACAAAAAAACAAGTGCTCTGGTCCAGTAACAAGTGTTCCATAGGCACTGTGCCTAAGGAACGAGCATGTGCATGCGTAAGAGTTCCACAGCAGGTTATTTTTCACGCCTCTTATCACTCTGGAGTTAGCAGCAAACCAAATAGCAAAGGGAGAGGACAATGAGCAATCTCACGGGCTACATTAAACAACTCTACCATGAGGAAGTGAGGGCCCTGGGAGCAGCTCAGCTCTCGACACAACACAGAAGCTTCCTGGTGGGAGATATGTTGGGGATGGGGAGTAGGAGCTGGCACTGTTCCAACTCAGAGGCTCCTACATCCTGATCCCAAGATGAATTGGGGCAGACTCTCAGGCCCTTATCGGGTAGGTGCCAGGCTCCCTCTTGGTTCTTTCCTGTGTCTCAGGGAGGCCATATGAGAGCTAATACCACTACCCAGTCAAGCTTCCTTAACTGCTCTGAGAGCTCATGAAAAACGAGACTGCCCTGGTCATCAGGAGAAAAAGTGAGGTGCTTGAGCTGAGGGGCAGGCTGCAGTGCTGTTACCAGTGTGGTCAGCACAGCACAGCAAGGGCTCTGGTGACAAGCTCTCTCAGCCCCCTCGCCACACTCCTCCATGCAATGCCAAGCCGGTTCAGTGTAGTTACCTAACTGCCCACACTGAAGGGACAAGTGCAAGCCAGCAAGAGCTCTTACTGGGACAAAGCTGTCACTTACTATTAAGGAGGCAAAGACCAGAGGACTGAGGAAGTCACTGCTCCAGGGGGCTTAGACACCAGTTCTTCAATATGATGATTTCCATTCCTTTGGGTTTATACTCAGAAGTGGGACTGCTGAATCTCATGGTAGTTCTATCTGTAGTTGTTTGAGAAACCTCCATACTGTTTTCCATAATGGCTGTACTAATTTACAGTCCCACACTGCTTGAAGAAGGGAGCACAGAGGACATTGTCTAGCTTCAACAATAAGGGGGAGCCTACTTGGAAATTTGAGTGATCTTTTCTCCAAATGCATATAGAAAACTGGCTATGGGCCTCAAAATGACTCTGATAACCAGCTAACAGTTAAGGGGATTGTTTGGTTTATAGGACACCTTCTCTCTCAAGAGTAGAAAAAGTTACACCTATTTACAAGCTATAATGGAATGAAACTTTCTTGGGAAGGAGGACAGCAAAGGAAAGACAAATTAAATCAAGGGTGGAAGGTAGAAAGGAAATAGAAGCTTACACGGACTATGGCCAGGAGGCGAATGTAGTCACTCAGGAGCTCAGCAAGGAGGAAGAAGTCATTGTTGGCCTGTTCCTGATGGAGCTGCTCAATTTTTTCTTCCACCTCAGCCAGCTGGGAGAGTGCTCGTGACAATGCTGTGTTGTCCTCGGAGCTCCCGAGCATGGCTAGACTCTTTGCAAACTGGGCTGTGTTCAGCGCTAGCTCTGGAAGGAGGAAAAGACAGCAGAGGCCCCTCTGATCTCACAAGGAAAGGGAGAGGTCAGCTGGCATTGCATGGCATGTTATAGCAATGCTGCCCTGTGTATCTGACAACTGAGGGCTCTGTAACCCAGTCACCTACACTACCATCAACTGTATTCAGAAAGTGAAGGGAATGCAGCCCAGTCACAGTAGCAGGAGAGAAAGGCACCTGCTGTTCCAAATTCCACTAGGTTAGGCCTACCTGGAGGAAGCAGCTCCAACATTCCTGAAGAACCAAGGGCCAGTTAACACAAATAGGCCAAAGAAATGATTCTTGTTTTTATATTAAAGCTCATGAACTGCCATGCCTGTCTGCATGAGAGTAAATATATGTGTACACTGTACAGTCTTGTATATTCCATAGGAGGTTAAACTTTCTGTAAAAGGGCCAGATAGTAAATATTTTAGGGTTTGCAGGCCACACATGGCCTCTGCATATTTTTTGCCCCCCCCCACTCATCCCTTTCTTAGCTCATGACAATAGGCCCCATGGGCCATGTCATAGTTTACCAACCCTTATATTAGCCTCATGCTACTGGTCTTTTGACTGTTTAGATGTATAATTTTCAGCATGTTTAAGGCAGAGAAGGGAAGCATTCAAACTTGAAAAATTTCACTAGACCTTAAGCAAATCTCACCAAAGAAAGGTGAAGAAGGGTTTGGAGATATATATGGTTTCCTTGCATTTACACATTGCTGGTTTGACTATGTAGCTAAGGAATGTGTAATATCATTTTGGATGAAAGCCACCAACTCAAATCACATCAACAGAAGCCCACATTCCAGGTCAAACTGTAGCTGGGATGGCTTTCCTGAACCCCTCCCAGGTAGAAAGTACAATGCCCACAGTGGCTGAGTCATGTTACCTGCCACGAGACGCAGGGCATATCTTTTTGATCAGAACACTGAGGACCAGGTGGGCTAAGAATTTCAATTTGGATGGCTGAGAGGCTTGGGAACAGCATGCCCTCCCATCTCCAGCTCACTGGAGACATCAATCTCCCCCAGTTCCAAGTGTATTTCAGAGGTTGTTACCTTTCCTATGGTTGACTAGAGTTTCTACAACAGCATGCAGTTTTCGTAAGCGCTGCTCCTCACACTCTACCTCCTGGAGCTTCTCCTCAAACCACTGAAACACATAAGCCCAGAGCTTTAATGGAGGTTACTTGTATAGGTGCAGAATGCAGTCTTTCCTTAGTTTTTTTTTTTTTTAAAGGGATTGAATTATCTTTAAAAAAAAAAAAAGTCTCCAATCTCACAAATGTCAGGACTCCTCAGGGATTCTTACCCATAAGCCTGAAGGGATAAGGAGAGCTGAGAGGCACAGGGCTACTCACAATGTCTGATTCATTCATCTTGATGGTCATTTTGCTGACTGCATCTGTGGCTTTGTTGAACATCTTGAGGAGACCAGCACCACTCAACGTCTGGGTACCCACGGCTCGTGGCAGCTACAAGACCAAGAAGGCAGGGAAGGCAAGTTATCTGCTGCCCCTATTTTAGATTCAGAAGAATTAATATCCATCAGACAGCATGCCCAAAACTTGCCAAACAAATTATTTGAACTGTATATTGTTGTTTTCAAAGGCAGTTAGATGAATCCACAACATGTGCAGAGAGAAAAATATAAGAACCATGTTACAAAGAATCAGCAAAATTTGCAGCTTTTGATATTGTGCACAGACAGAAAGGAGACTGTGAGTGTTACGTGGCCAGGTGACCTCACACTGAGGTTGTCTGCCCACCCAGGCATGAACTACTTAAATACTAAGCATACTTTTCTTAAAAGTCAAAAGTTCCTTTGGATTAGCATACTCTGCACACTGGATTTAAGGTCTTGAGAGACTTTGAACTTGTGCTCTGATTCCACTCAGATTTCCCTCAGTGAACAAATGTCCAAGGACAAGAACGTTATCATTGAGATTGAGGCTACTATTAGGGATGACCTAATTAAGTCAAGCATGCCAAATGTTTAGAAATAATTTGATTGGCTCAGTCTTACCACTGCTCTCCTAAAGCATGGAAGAGATGCTGAAGAACCTACAGCATATAGTACACTTTGCTGAAAAAGTAGATTTTAGTATTCAGGACTCTAGGGCAGTAGTTCTGAACTTGGGGCCATTTTGCCCTCTAGGGGACATTTGGCAATGCCTGGAGATTTTGGTTGTTACAACAATGGAGAGGGTGCTACTGGCATCTAGTAGGTAGAGGCCAGCGATGCTGCTCCAACATGCTACAATGCCCAGGACAGCCCTCACAACAAAGACTTATCAAGCCCAAAGTGTCCACAGTGCTGCTATACACAAACCCTGCTGTAGGGATATGAATTGAGTGAAAAGGAAGAATGCATTTAGAAATACCCAGAGGAGGAATTAAAAGATTTAAGACATTTGACAGAATTTTTAATTTAAAAATTTCCTTTTGGGGCCGGCCCGGTGGCGCACTGCTACAGTGTGCCGCTTCGGAGCGTGGTGGCGCTCCCGTCGAGGGTTCGGATCCCACATACAGACCGGTTCCCACTCACTGGCTGAGCGAGGTGCGGGCATAGCACCGAGGGTTGCGATCCCATTGCTGGTCCCAGTCCGGTACGGGTGCGACACTGAGGGTTGCGATCCGTTGCCGGACACGAAAAAAAAGACAAAAAGGAAAAAAAAAAAAATTTCCTTTTGAAAAAAAAAAACAAAACAAAACCCATGTACTTCCCACCATTTTCTTCTTTACAGTAATAGATAACATATGCAAATTAAAGAAAAATTTAAAATAAAAACAAAATGATAGTCCTACTCTGTCACTCACTTCCTAGTTTTCTTTTATTCCAGTGTTTCTTTTGATCCTTAATGACATATGTTTCTATGCTATATTGATGCTGTTTCATGTTTCACTTTTTATAATTCTTTTAATATATACTTCAACATACAAACATTTCTGTATACTTTCTGTTTATGATGAGAATAAAGTATTTGTTGTATTGATATACTTTAGTTAATTCTTCAATTGTTAGCAATTGGGCCATCTCCAATTTTTCACAATTGTGAATAGCCTACGCAGAGCTTGTAAAAGAGACTGTCCACTTGAATCAACACTTTTGCTGCATGGCAGTTCTGTGGTCTGTGGTAATTGGTTTTTAACCAATGCCCCTCAGCTCCTGGCACAAAATATGCATTCAATTTGAGCCAAGTAAGTAACCTATGAAAGCCATGCCAAGGACTTACCAAATAGATCATTGTGTAGACCCAGTAAGACAAAACTAGGTTACAGTTTGACCTCTACAACCATTTCTTCTGACTACAGGAGAACCCTCTTTTATTTCTAAGGCTGAAAAATACTAGTCACTCTTTGAGACTCAAACAAAACCAGGATATACTTTGGTACTAGGCATGTTAAGTGCTCAAATATTTGTTGAATGAACAAATTTCATTTCACTAGGGGCAGATATGAATTGTGAAACTCAGTTTGTACGATACTAACCTCTTCTTTTTCCAAGAATTCTCTGACATCAGGGTCCTGTAACATGGTAGGATGATTCACAATTCTCTGAAGGTACCTAAAAGGTAAGCAGTTATCATATGGTTATTCAATCTGGCCTCACAAGGTTTTGGGTGTCATATAGTGCTGGCAGAGGTACCATGTCTTTCATTATTTAAAATGTCCTCAGATAGGGCACAGACTTTATGAGCCTGAAAGCACAAGCAGTGAAAGAAAAAATAAATGAATGGGACTATATCAAACTAAAAAGCTTCTGCACAGCAAAGGAAACAATCAATAGGTGAAACGACAACCTACAGATTGGGAGAAAATTTTTGCTAACTATGCATCCGACAAGGGATTAATATCCATAATATACAATGGACTCAAGCAATTATACAGTAAAAAAAACAAATAACCCAATTAAAAAATGAGCAAGGAGCTGAATAGACATTTTCCAAAGGAGGACATACAAATGGCCAACAGGTACATGAAAAAATGCTCAACATCACTAGTCATCAGGGAAATGCAAATTAAAACTACACTGAGATACCACCTCAGCCCAGTTAGACTGGCTATAATCAAAAAGACGGGGAATAACAAATGCTGGCGAGGGTGTGGAGAGAAGGGAACACTCCTACACTTTTGGTGGGACTGTAAGTTAGTACAACCACTATAGAAAACAGTATGGAGGTTTCTCAAACAACTACAGATAGATCTTCCATACGATCCAGCAATTCCACTTCTGGGTATACCCAGAGGAATGGAAATCATCATGTTGAAGGGATACCTGCACTCCCATGTTCACTGCAGCTCTGTTTACAATAGCCAAGACATGGAACCAACCTAAATGTCCATTGATGGATGACTGGATAAGGAAACTGCAGTATATATACACCATGGAATATTACTCTGCCATAAAAAAGAATGAAATACTCCCATTTGCGACAACATAGACGAGCCTGGAGAAACTTATGTTGAATGAAATAAGCAAAGCACAGAAGGATAAATACTGCATGTACTCACACATATGTGGGAGCTAAGAGAGAAAGAAGGAAGGAAAGAAAGACCACAGTAGTGCATTGGACTTGTAGAGGGAGAGAACATTCTTTGGGCTACAAAGTGGAGTGGGGGGGAATGGGGAGAGAGAGGGAGGTTGGAGATAATTGGGTGGGGGACACGGGATACAAATACAATTTGTAGTGATGGGTATGCTGCCAGTATGAATCTGGCCCTCACATCATGGGCACGAGGGGTGACAATCAGCTTTGCATCTCATGAATATTCACAGCCAAAAAAAAAAAATGTCCTCAGATAAGGCTTTTTACATAGGACTCTGCTTGCAAGCACATTCAAGTTCACATTCTTCACATTTCCAAAAAGGGACAGAAAAATAACTAGTCAGAAAGGCCTAAGAGGGCTGGCCCGTGGCTCACTCGGGAGAGTGTGGTGCTGATAACACCTAGGCCACGGGTTCAGATCCCATATAGGGATGGCCGGTTTGCTCACTGGCTGAGCGTGGGGCTGACAGCACCAAGTCAAGGGTTCAGATCCCCTTACGACATCTTTAAAAAAAAAAAAAAAGAAAGAAAGGCCTAAAAACTAATTCATATCTGATTGTCCAAGAAGAATATGACTGTCTGCTCACTAAGGATGGGGAAAGAAAAGATGGTCTATTCCTAAGGTGGGAAGAGACTTAAGTTCAGAGATAATATGGAAGTATGAATCTTTACTTCACTCAAGCTTCATCTCGACTAACTTAAGCTAATGTCTCATAATTAAGTATCAGTTTCAGTTTCTCACTTGTTCTCATGTTATTCAGGAAAATGGTTGTATGGCACTTACCTTTCTAGAGCAGCCCTTCGTTTTTCAAGAAATTCTGCAGAAGAAGAATCTTCCTTCCCAACTTTCACTTTTGTCATTCCTAGAATGAAATTTAAAAAAAAGCAAAATGACCATAAATCATCATGAAAAGGATAAATCTGTAAAAAAGCTGACAGGAGGAAAGATAACAAGGATAGCACTACAAAGTACAACCTATGGCCATTTCTGTGTCATGAGCAGGCATGAACAAAAGATTCTTTACATAAAAATCATTCTTTTAACTACAGGAGTCTCTAAGTGCTGAAGGTTATAAACTCTGGGACTTGCAGGGTGTACATTTTCTATAAAAAAAGGGGAGCCGTGGGACTCTAAGCATAGATTAACAAACATAAATTGGTGATAATGGGAAGGCTCCTCTGCCAGTCCCCAATCCAATTTAGTACAGTTCAATCAGGAGGCAATAGCAAACATTTAAGATTCCTGGATTCTGGGCCGGCCCGGTGGCGCACTGCTGTAGTGCGCCGCTTGGGAAGCACGGCGGCGCTCCCGCCGAGGGTTCGGATCCCACATACAGACTGGTTCCCGCTCACTGGCTGAGCGAGGCGCGGGAGCGACACCGAGGGTTGCGATCCCGTTGCTGGTCCCGGTCCGGTACGGGGGCGACACTGAGGGTTGCGATCCGTTGCCGGACACAGAAAAAGACAAAAAGGAAAAAAAAAAAAAGATTCCTGGATTCTACTACTAAAATGAAAACAAAACTCTGGAGGCTAAAACCAGAGCCACCTACTATAGCCAAGGAAAGAGAACATGTCAAAATATGCTATTTCTTTAGACCTCACGTGTAGGAAAACGCTGGAAATGTCTCATTTCTAACCACAAGAGTCTACACTGTTAATAGAAGTATTCTCATATACTAAGCAGTAAGTACATTACCAAAAGAATGCAAAGGAAAAAAATCCTACTGGAATTAAAGACCTTGGGCTTACCTATTAGGCTCTTCTCTGGTGGAGGAGGAACAATGAAGCCATTCTGAGAGTGCTTCTCTGAAAGCTTCTCATAAAGACCCAGAAAGTCACTAAATCTTCTTTTGACTGCAAACTGTTTACTTCTGAACATTGGTAAGCTCGTCTTGGGGACAGAAAAAACAAAAGGTGATTTCATTCCAAATAGGGAATGAACAAATATCTTGAAATCCATCCAGCTGACATCAAAGGAAACTATTTCCCGGATCCTTGCCCTTTAGCCACCTGGCAAATAATTTTCTCCAAGGCAGAGATTCTTAAGCTTTTTTGAGCTACAGTCCACTCTGGCAGTCTGAGAGCCTAAGGAGCCCTTCTCAGAATAATGATTTTAAATGCATAAGATAAAATACATAGGATTACAGAGGCAACAAATTAATTTCAAATGTAGTTTCATTCCTAGGTTAACAACCCTTGCTCTAAAGAAACGAAGGTTGAATTCTAGTTCAAAGCTAGAATTCTATGGTCACCTATAAGCCATTTATCCTGCACTGACTTATTAAAGAGTATTAGCTGCTAGAATTAAGGCAGCCAAACTAAAGACATTTTAACCTCTAAAATGTCACAGGATCTACAGCTTGTAGGAGGCAAGCCAACAAGTATTAGAAAGATAATACAAAGGAGACTTTTAGTTAAAAAAAAAAAAAAAAAAAGGCTAGGCCTACCTCATAATGAGAGATCACTTTATACTCCCCAGATAGGCAAAATTTATGGCTGGCAAGGAAGTGAATCGATGGGAATTTGTACAAATGGAAACTTGGTACAAGACTTTAATAAAGAGTTTGCATTCCTTGTGTTTGATATTTGTATTACCTATGACCTAGGAGAACTACTCCTGGTTATATACCCTAGAGATACTCTTCCATGTGTGCACTGGAGACATGCACACATGGAAGGAGTACACGTGTGCATGGTAAAGGAGATCTGAACCTTTTACCTCGGTGTAACAACACCGCCCTCTAATCAACTCAACTAATCGGCCAGCCCTTTAAAGACTTTTTATAAGGGAAGTCAGAGAGAACTCAGGAGAGTGGTTGCCTCTAAGGTATGAGGCAGGGGATATGATAGGAAAAAACATGCCAGTGGATTCAACGGTACTCATCTTAAGACTGGTGGTAGGTTCAGGGCTTCATTTTATTGTGTTTCATAACTTGCACACAACATTGTATAAATTTTGTATGCATTAATATTATATAAAAGGATGGCCAGACCCAAGGGGCAAAAGGGTAAGGGAAGTATTAGAAGAAGCTCAATATATGAAACCTCAGAAGAACTGAGGACTTTTAAACAGGTAATTACAGTCAGCCCTCCGTATCCATGAGTTCTGCGTCCATGGATTTAATCAACTGTGGATTGAAAATATCCAGGAAAAAAAATTCCACAAAGTCCCCAAAAACAAAACTTGAATTTGCCATGTGCCAGATACTACTTTGAATTCATGCAAATCAAGTGATGTGTAGGCATTGTATTAGATATTATAAGTAATCTGAAGATAAGTATAAGGAAGGATGTGCATAGGTTATATGCAAATACTATGCCATCTTATATCAGGGACTTGAGAATCTGCAGATTTTGGTACCCATGGGAGGTCCTGGAACCAATCCCCTACAGATCCTGAGGAACAATTGTACTCTTAGTTTGGGGCAATTTGCCAAACTATCTCCAAACCACACATTTGCCAAGAGAGAAAGGGCTGTATAAGATACACCGCATGTCTTAATAAAACTTATAAAGTTTTACACTGAAGTGTTAGCTCTCAGGAAGAATATTGGAAAGGCTTACTCTGGAGTACCCAAATGAGATTACCAAGGGGATGTAGACTTGTTCCATCCTGAGCAAACACAAAGGAAGATGTTGGCAAATAAACTAATAAGACACCCAGAAATAATCTCAATAATGACCCTCCTGGTATGAGCACCCAAGTCCTTTAAAGTGATCATCAGCAGGGTCACTTGGACTCACCTGTGTTGTAACTTTGTAGGCTACATATGCATTCATACCATCCCCTGTGGGAGAACAAGAAAGCAGGAGAGGATTATCCTGTAAACCAAAGCAGTGCTAATCCAGTTAACATTTACCAGGAATCATAAGCAACAGGAGCCCTGTTATCAGAGGGTCTATGTGGTTTCATCTCCAAGCTTTTCAACTGATCCTAGAATCCAGTTCCTTCTTTGCTTCAGGGCCTCTGTGGCACATATCATGCCCCCACGGATGCTGGCTGGACCCCAATTTGAGTTAAACAAGAGAGTCAGCTCCCTGTTCCAAAGCCAGGCTCCATTTATACCCTCCACAAAGCAGCACTGGATACTGACAATTCATCAGTTGTTACCATGCCAATATTTGGGCTGGTTACACACATCTGTCTGAAACCAAACAATTCTCTTGCTGTATAAAGAAGGAGAAGGAAGCAACTGATGTAAAAGGAAACAAGTAGTTCTACCCTAGGCTAGCTCTGGGCTCAGTTTGCTCTTTCAGAAATAGCGTCATGGCCCCCTCCATTGGTGCTGGGGAACATTAACTTCTCTGATCTGGCAGGTTTACCCAGAGCAAAGGGCCTGGCAGGAAGGCACTTTGGCTGCCTGATGTCACACAAATCTCCCTTTGCTAGAGGAATTATTTTTATGAAAAAGCCTTTGGCTATTAAATAATTTGGGGTTCAAGCAACTGTTTTTCTCTGTGATAGTGTCCTGATCTAGACCACTGAGAGAGATAAAGCCACACTGACTCCCTAAACATTAAAAAGACGTACATTGGAACCCAGACAGACACAGCTCCAGTGCTGCACTACGGTGTTTGGGGTTGGTTTTGTTTCCTTCCTCTCCCACCTCTGATTCCTCTCCACATCAAACAGGAAAACCTAGGCCAACAAATACCAGCTGCTTAAGCTCCTGAACTGGTTCTGGGTGAGGGGTTGGGGGAAAAGGGGCAGTACTGGATCAGCAGGGTCACATATTGCAACTTGGTTTCAATGAGATGGCTGGAAATGCCTGCTTTTATAAAGTACACAGAGAAGCTAGAGTTTATACAGTAACAGAGAGCTTACCTGCTCTACCTCCCCAACCCCTACCAAAAGGGTGTGTATAAAACAGAAATCATAAGCTAAGCCTTAGAAATTATATGATACTGATTACCACCTTTAGCTCTTCTAAATCACACTACACTGCCTAATACTACTCAGGACTTTTACCACTGATTAAAAAAAAAAAAAAATCTGAGTTCACTTTATAGAAGTAGTATTCAAAATTTCATTCACAATAGAATAGTCATGGCCAAACATCCAAAAGGTCTATCTCATAATTCAATGCTTATAATTGAGGAAAGTCAAAGTGCAAACATACATAAAACATAGTAGCAAATTAGGATTTTCAGACACTTTGCCTGCATGTCAGCTGCTTTTATTAAGGCAATGTATGTGAAAAGAAACATACTCCATGTAAGTACAGAGCACATAAGAAATGGGCTAGTATTACAATAGGTTTAAAATTTATTTAAATTTCCTAAATAATTTCAGAGAGTTGAAGGCTCTAAAAAGAATATCCTAGTAGAAGTTAGATTCTAATTTGTTTGTGGGGTACAGTGTGTTGTTTCAATACGTGCATATACTGCACAATGAGTCATTTAGGGTAGACAGCATAGTTTTGTATCCAGTAGTCTACCACATCTCTTTCCCTCACCCTCCCTCCCCTCCCGGCGTCTGGTAACCATTATTCCACTCTCTACTTCTATGAGAACCACTTGTTTTTTTTTTAAAGATTCTACATATGAGAGAGATCATGCGGTATTTATCTTTCTGTGCCTTAGATTCTAATTTATTTAGATGTGTGTGGGAACGAGAAGGACATGTTGAATAAAGAACCCCCACAAACAGAACATGTTGTTGTAAAGATCAGGCCTTGAATATGAAAATGTTTTAATTAGCTGGTTTCTTGGCATCAACACAGCTAAGAATCTAGACTACAGTGTCAGGGGATAAAAGCTTATCACCAAAAGTGATTAATGTTTTTTTTGTTTTTTTTTTAAAGATGACCGGTAAGGGGATCTTAACCCTTGACTTGGTGTTGTCAGCACCACGCTTTCCCAAGTGAGCCACAGGCGGGCCCAAAAGTGATTAATGTTTAAATAAATCTGATTCATGGGATGTTTAAATTACTTTCTGTTTATGGGGTGAATTATGTCCCTTCCAAAATATATATGTTCAAAGTCCTAACTCCCAGTACCTTAGAATGTGACCTTATTTGGAAAAAGGGTCTTTACAGATGTAATCAAGTTAAAATGAGGACATTAGGGTGGGCCCTACTCCAATATTACTGGTGTCCTTGAAAGGAACATTTGGAACATAGACATGCATAGAAGGAAGACTCTATGGATATACTTAGGAAGAATGTCACATGAAGACGAAGGCAGAGATTGGAGTGATGCATCTATATGACAAGGAATGCCTGAGGCTACCAGAAACTAGGAGAGAGGCATGGAACAGTTCTTCCCTAGAGCCTTCAGAGGATGCATGGCCCAGCTGATGCCAAAGTTTCAGACTTCTGGCCTCTAGACTGGGAGAGAACATGTTTCTGTTGTTTTAAGCTACCCAGTTTGTGGTATTTTGCTACAGCAGCCCTAGGAAACGAATATCTTTCTCTCTTGGTTCAAACATCATGACGTTTTAAATATTAAAATAATAGTACCACTCAAAATTTGTCTTATTCCACCAAGGATTTAAAACAGCTAATAACTGGCTTAAAATTAATGTGCTTATAGAATATGCATAAATAATAGAGAGGAAAGATGGAATCCTAGACAGTTACCCCAAATTCTGGTCCAGGCTCTGCCATGGGCCACATTGTGCCCTAACAGAAAAGCTACTTCCTTTTTGATTTTCAGTTTCCACTACTGTTAGATAAGGAAATTGTATAAGATGCTCATAAACATCCTATCAGGGCAACAGTCCAGGAAAAGTAAAAATCAACAGTTTAATGACAACTATTTTGGTATAAAATCTAACTAGACTTTACAAATTCCTGTTCCGAGTTCTGAATAGACAAAGGACTGTGAATTACATTTTTCCGCTTCACCATTTGTCCTCTTACCCATATAAACACTGATCCTGCTTGGAGTTACAAGGCTCTGTACAGCTTCTTTTGTAAGGGACTATACCTAGAAGGAAAATCAAAGCCTGTTCTCCACTCATGAACAACTCTTACGAGCTTAGGACAGAAGAAGGCTATCCTAAAAATCCAAGTCTGGCCAAAGTTAAGTATAATGCTTTTTGAAAATCTAACTTCAATTTGACCACATTTAACCTGGGTCCTTTAGTGTGTTTCATCTTCAAAAAAGAGATGCAGACTTCCTCACCTCATTAGGAGATCAAGAGTACATGATAAGTGATATGTAACAAGAGTTTCAGACTTCTTGAGGGAAAAATACGTTCAGTATCCCAAAATTTCCGAACATGTATTTTTAAAGTGGTTAAATGGAATTTATAATCTCAAAACAGAGTAAAATGTTCTGTCAACTTTGAAGGTAAAGGCAATGTTTGGGTTTCTTTTTTTTTTTTTTGCAGCTGGCCAGTAACAGGTATCAAAACCTGGAGCTCAGGGTAATCAACACCATGCTCTAACCAAATGAGCTAACTGGCCAGCCAATGTTTTTGTTTTTAAAAAGGGATTCTAATAGTATTTGAGGTTTCTGATTTTTCTTCTTAAAGTCAACAAAAGCCTAAATAAATTACCAGGTAATTGCTGTCTCTGGCCTTAGAAGCACAGCAAAGGGTATATTTTAACAGAAAAGATACTGATGAAGTACTTCATACTGGCTGGTTCAGCTCAGGAGGTAGTCTTTCTGATATTAGCTGCCTAACACTTTCCACAGCTACATCCACCCATCACAAAGAGTCCCAAGAAGACTCACCTATCTTTTCAGGATCAGTTATACCGACTGTCAAATCAAATTGGTCCTCCTGTTCTTCTTCCTCTAGCTTTTTAAAGAAAAGACAAATCATGAGAGTTGATATGAAAAAGGCTTTTAATTTTACCCTGAATTAACCTTATATCAATATAATAAAATCAAGATGTATCCTTCTATGTATCAGTGTTCAGCTCTGTTCATTTCCAACAATCTCCATGAACCAACTCCCAGAATTTTAAGTTGGATGCCAGCTCACAGGTCTTTGTTACATCTATCATTTAAAAGCTTATTTTGATGACAATAAATAACTACTAGATTTTGAACAACCTGCCTCTGTCAGGCTAAGGTAGGAGTGAGGAGAGACTATACTCCTGAATATGGGAACTTCGGACATTAAATATCATTAGTGACTATTGAAAGCCTTTGTGCTATCCTCTGGCCACTAGATATTCTGCCTAAGAAAGAGTTCTTTATTGGATTCTGGCTGTCCATTAACCATAAAGGTCTCCTACAAGAGTCAGAGTCATAAATATTTTCTCAAGGTTCATACTCAACTGAACTTTATTATTATTTTTTTTTTTCTAAAAGATGACTGGTAAGGGGATCTCAACCCTTGACTTGGTGTTGTCAGCACCACGCTCTCCCAAGTGAGCTAACCGGCCATCCCTATATAGGGATCCAAACGCTTGGCCTTGGTGTTATCAGCACCACACTCTCCCGAGTGAGCCACGGGCTGGCCCCTCTCAACTGAACTTTAGACTGGCAGCACAGAGTCCTAAAAATCCAAAAGCATCAAGACCAATAGCACAGATTCTCACCTCCTCATATCTTGGCTGGGACTTAGAAGAATTTGGGGCTTCTTGTGGAGGAAGAGAAATGAGTGCTTTGGCTGGCACCTTCTTCTGATTATTTTGTGTGCTGTCCAGGGATAGCTCCACTGTAGCATCTAAAAACAGTTAATATTTTTAAATAAAGGTCAATAATGGGTCTTTGAAGGCTGAACTTCTATAGGCTATGAGACTTAACAGAACAATAACAAGCACTCTCAATACTTGGAGACTTTCAGACTAAGAGAACAAGAGTCATGACATTTTTACATGCATAAAAGGGGAGGATGGTAAGGGAAGTAATGTTCTAGCACAAACTTAGTAGAACAACCTCTCCCTCTCCTTTCCAAATACAATTACTTAACTACTCTCTTCTACCTAGAATTTAGGCAACAACCAGGGATCAAGCAAAAAGACTACACAGCCAAAATAAGTGTGTCCATTAATTTTACTCTTAGAAGTATTTCTTTAAACCTTATATGAACACTGTTCTTTTTATAATTGTTTGTGAAAGAAGAATAAGTTTGGTTATCTGCTTTACCAACCAACATGATAGAAGAGACAGGCATACTAACAGCAAAAAATGACATCAAGGGAAGAGTCAGGAAAACTATAAGCTAGAGAAAATGGACCCAAGATACAAACACAGCAACACTTGGGAAAAGGAGTCTGCTATACCTGAGGATAGCACTGTTATTTTAGCACAGTTTAAGAATTTTTCACAATTACAGTTTAGATCTTGCAAAGATTAAATCATATTTAATATGTTATCCAAATGAGAAAAAAAGACATATAATATCTGAAAATCTTTCTAATCAATAGTTAAAAAAACAAATAGTGCTTAAGAGCTGCCTTTGTCTATCTGGGGAAACTTATCTGAAAAGAACAACTCATTCCCTAAGTGTTCCAGAAAGGGGACTTTAAAAATAGTATTACGCATCATTTTTAGGCACGAAAATTTTTTATGTAAGTAAAAAGAATACATTTTTCAACTTGGAGCAATAGGGCTAGAAGTTCTAAATCCAAACGGTTCAAATTTTTTCTTTTCAGTAGAGAAAAATATAAATATCCATTGGGTTTGGCCTGATCAGTAGGTATTCAATTTTAATCTTAGGAAACTCAAAGAAAGCTTTTTCTTCTTCTTTTCCAGATTGTCATTTGGAGCTAAAATGAAACCAGAGATGGGGACCCATAAGGAATAATCAAGTCCTAGATCAGTGCTCTAATCATTAAATGTGAATCATGTCTGCAAACAAAGTTGCCACACCATTAGAAATGGAGTCTGATCCCTTTCAGCAAAGAGAGAGGTAATATAATCTGATCCTGGTTTGGGAGTATAAAACAAAAAAAGTATACATAATTATCATGTTAGGTTGTTAGGAGTCTAACAAGCAATCAGCCGAAGTATGGGTATGATATTCACATCATGCAGGTCCCACATAAATAATTAAGTTAATAAATGTGTTTGGAAATGAAACAAGAGGTACTACTCATTTAAAACCTTTGGCTTAATAGAGTGTTACTAAAAGCCTTTTAAAGAGCTGTGCATTTTCTATTGAAATTCATGTGACAAAGATGGCAAAACTTACAATTAAAACACGCTTTTTTTTTTGGACTCCTGATACGAGCAATGGAAAAGCCTTTGGGCTCCATCAGAGAGACTCTGATCATCACTAAACCAACCAGGTAGAAATATAATCAGAGCATTTATATTTTCAGTCAATATGTAAAACATCCGAGAAGCTACTCAAGTCATAAACATCTCACTGTAGACATTTCTTTCTTAGTAGTGAGGCAGGTATTGGCTGTTTACGAAACTGGTAGGAGAATGAAGTAAATCAGAATCCTCATTACTAATAAATATGTCCCTAATAAAGATTTTCTACATGGTCTTGTACATAAAACCCAGTCATGGGGTTAACTCTGTCACACTAAGATTTCAGGTCTTATGAAGAAAGATCATACAAATGTTAAAGTCCCAAAGACAGAAAATTTACCTTTTTTAAAACTAAAGAGAATTCACTATTTGTTTTCATATCATTTCTTCCCCAAAAATTTTATCCAAAAAATATTCACTACCAGAATGAATAGTGTGTACTTTCAGTTTCAGGGATGAAAGGAAGTGGGAAGTCTCCTAAATCTTTATATTCCTTCTTCTAACCTCTTCTTTCCTTTCATGTTTTTAAAATTTCCCACCAGAGTTCTAACGTGAGAATCCTCCCAAGATCTTACCTTCCACCCTCTTGGCTCTGCCCTTCCTCACCATTCTCTCCTTTGAGGATCTCATTCACCTGGCAGCTTCAACTACCACCTCTAGGAAGCTGATTACCATGTCTCCTGTTCTTTTATCTTTCCCCTGGTAGAGTACCACAGTTCAAATCACATCCTGGGAATCTCCCTTCGCATTTCAAATTTAAAATATCTAAAATCTAAAGTAACTTTCCCCCAAAGCCAGTTTCTTCTTCACAATGTGGTTCTAAAAAGGGTACCATTCTCTTCTCAACCCTTGGACTTGAAACTTTGACTTGCTCTTTTTTTGATACCCATTATATCCAATCACTAACACCAGATTTTGCTGATTTCTCTTTTGAAAAGTTTTCACCTTTCCTTTCCTACTTCTTTCACCTTATGTTTGGTCTTTACCATTTCATTCTAAAACTAATTTGTGATTGCTTTCTAAAAAGTCTCCAGTCTGTGCCTACTGCAGCTCGTTTTATAGTCCACTAGATCAGTCTTCCTAAAACATTACTTTGCCCATACCACATTCCCTATGCAAATTTGCCAATGGCTCTTAATTGGCATTAGGATAAAAATGGAAACTCTAATTACTAATGTCTAAAGTCCCCCCAAAACTGTTCCCACCCTATTTCCAGCTGTATATTCCATGGCTTCTCTAAGAACCCTCTGCTTTGGACCACCAAGTTTATTGACTATCCTTCAACCCCACATGATACTTCCTGCCCAACCACTTGGACCCTTTTTCATTTTCTTCTACATAAATCCTGTTTCTTCCAGGAAGTCTTCCAAGATCACTCTAGACCAGCCTTTTTCAATGTTGGCCCTATTGACATCTTGGGCTGAATAATTCTTTGTTATAACGGGCTATCCTGTGTATTGTAGGGTGTTTAGGAGCATGCAGGGCTTCTGTCCAATAGATAACAGTAGTAGTCCCAGTTGTGACAAACAAAAATGTCTCCAACCATCACCAAATGTCTTCTGGGGGCAAAATGACCACCTGTTGAGAACAGGGAAGTCTCCCTTGGCAAAGAATTATCCAGCTCAAAATGTTAATAATGCCAGGGTTGAGAAGCCCTGCTCTATGCTAATGTTTTTCAAACTGCAGGTTGTGGCTTGTTGGTGGATTGTGAAATCAATTCAGTGGACTGCAAAGAGCATTAAAAAAAGAGAAACAATAGAAAATTTCAGATTGTATTACACCATTTTAAGGGCAAGTCACTTAATAAAACTTTTGTTTCAGTTTTCTACAAGTACACACATATTTTGGACTATGACACAAAATGTATTTCTTACTATTAGTCTTTTTTTTTTTTTTTTTTAATTTTTTTTACTGGCTAGCCAGTACAGAGATCTGAACCCTGGACTTTGGTGTTACAACACCAAACTCTAACCAACTGGCTAACCGCCCAGCCTCTCTTACTATCAGTCTTGGTCATAAAAGTCTAATGCCACTGTCATTAGCCACTGTAGTCAGAGATCTCATACTACATGAACTCCCATGACTTAGTATTTCTATCATTCCTCTGGCTACATTTCTATTATTGTTTGTTTAACTCATGNTAATCAATAGTTAAAAAAACAAATAGTGCTTAAGAGCTGCCTTTGTCTATCTGGGGAAACTCATCTGAAAAGAACAACTCATTCCCTAAGTGTTCCAGAAAGGGGACTTTAAAAATAGTATTACGCATCATTTTTAGGCACGAAAATTTTTTATGTAAGTAAAAAGAATACATTTTTCAACTTGGAGCAATAGGGCTAGAAGTTCTAAATCCAAACGGTTCAAATTTTTTCTTTTCAGTAGAGAAAAATATAAATATCCATTGGGTTTGGCCTGATCAGTAGGTATTCAATTTTAATCTTAGGAAACTCAAAGAAAGCTTTTTCTTCTTCTTTTCCAGATTGTCATTTGGAGCTAAAATGAAACCAGAGATGGGGACCCATAAGGAATAATCAAGTCCTAGATCAGTGCTCTAATCATTAAATGTGAATCATGTCTGCAAACAAAGTTGCCACACCATTAGAAATGGAGTCTGATCCCTTTCAGCAAAGAGAGAGGTAATATAATCTGATCCTGGTTTGGGAGTATAAAACAAAAAAAGTATACATAATTATCATGTTAGGTTGTTAGGAGTCTAACAAGCAATCAGCCGAAGTATGGGTATGATATTCACATCATGCAGGTCCCACATAAATAATTAAGTTAATAAATGTGTTTGGAAATGAAACAAGAGGTACTACTCATTTAAAACCTTTGGCTTAATAGAGTGTTACTAAAAGCCTTTTAAAGAGCTGTGCATTTTCTATTGAAATTCATGTGACAAAGATGGCAAAACTTACAATTAAAACACGCTTTTTTTTTTGGACTCCTGATACGAGCAATGGAAAAGCCTTTGGGCTCCATCAGAGAGACTCTGATCATCACTAAACCAACCAGGTAGAAATATAATCAGAGCATTTATATTTTCAGTCAATATGTAAAACATCCGAGAAGCTACTCAAGTCATAAACATCTCACTGTAGACATTTCTTTCTTAGTAGTGAGGCAGGTATTGGCTGTTTACGAAACTGGTAGGAGAATGAAGTAAATCAGAATCCTCATTACTAATAAATATGTCCCTAATAAAGATTTTCTACATGGTCTTGTACATAAAACCCAGTCATGGGGTTAACTCTGTCACACTAAGATTTCAGGTCTTATGAAGAAAGATCATACAAATGTTAAAGTCCCAAAGACAGAAAATTTACCTTTTTTAAAACTAAAGAGAATTCACTATTTGTTTTCATATCATTTCTTCCCCAAAAATTTTATCCAAAAAATATTCACTACCAGAATGAATAGTGTGTACTTTCAGTTTCAGGGATGAAAGGAAGTGGGAAGTCTCCTAAATCTTTATATTCCTTCTTCTAACCTCTTCTTTCCTTTCATGTTTTAAAAATTTCCCACCAGAGTTCTAACGTGAGAATCCTCCCAAGATCTTACCTTCCACCCTCTTGGCTCTATCCTTCCTCACCATTCTCTCCTTTGAGGATCTTAGTGGGAAGTCTCCTAAATCTTTATATTCCTTCTTCTAACCTCTTCTTTCCTTTCATGTTTTTAAAATTTCCCACCAGAGTTCTAACGTGAGAATCCTCCCAAGATCTTACCTTCCACCCTCTTGGCTCTGCCCTTCCTCACCATTCTCTCCTTTGAGGATCTCATTCACCTGGCAGCTTCAACTACCACCTCTAGGAAGCTGATTACCATGTCTCCTGTTCTTTTATCTTTCCCCTGGTAGAGTACCACAGTTCAAATCACATCCTGGGAATCTCCCTTCGCATTTCAAATTTAAAATATCTAAAATCTAAAGTAACTTTCCCCCAAAGCCAGTTTCTTCTTCACAATGTGGTTCTAAAAAGGGTACCATTCTCTTCTCAACCCTTGGACTTGAAACTTTGACTTGCTCTTTTTTTGATACCCATTATATCCAATCACTAACACCAGATTTTGCTGATTTCTCTTTTGAAAAGTTTTCACCTTTCCTTTCCTACTTCTTTCACCTTATGTTTGGTCTTTACCATTTCATTCTAAAACTAATTTGTGATTGCTTTCTAAAAAGTCTCCAGTCTGTGCCTACTGCAGCTCGTTTTATAGTCCACTAGATCAGTCTTCCTAAAACATTACTTTGCCCATACCACATTCCCTATGCAAATTTGCCAATGGCTCTTAATTGGCATTAGGATAAAAATGGAAACTCTAATTACTAATGTCTAAAGTCCCCCCAAAACTGTTCCCACCCTATTTCCAGCTGTATATTCCATGGCTTCTCTAAGAACCCTCTGCTTTGGACCACCAAGTTTATTGACTATCCTTCAACCCCACATGATACTTCCTGCCCAACCACTTGGACCCTTTTTCATTTTCTTCTACATAAATCCTGTTTCTTCCAGGAAGTCTTCCAAGATCACTCTAGACCAGCCTTTTTCAATGTTGGCCCTATTGACATCTTGGGCTGAATAATTCTTTGTTATAACGGGCTATCCTGTGTATTGTAGGGTGTTTAGGAGCATGCAGGGCTTCTGTCCAATAGATAACAGTAGTAGTCCCAGTCGTGACAAACAAAAATGTCTCCAACCATCACCAAATGTCTTCTGGGGGCAAAATGACCACCTGTTGAGAACAGGGAAGTCTCCCTTGGCAAAGAATTATCCAGCTCAAAATGTTAATAATGCCAGGGTTGAGAAGCCCTGCTCTATGCTAATGTTTTTCAAACTGCAGGTTGTGGCTTGTTGGTGGATTGTGAAATCAATTCAGTGGACTGCAAAGAGCATTAAAAAAAGAGAAACAATAGAAAATTTCAGATTGTATTACACCATTTTAAGGGCAAGTCACTTAATAAAACTTTTGTTTCAGTTTTCTACAAGTACACACATATTTTGGACTATGACACAAAATGTATTTCTTACTATTAGTCTTTTTTTTTTTTTTTTTAATTTTTTTTACTGGCTAGCCAGTACAGAGATCTGAACCCTGGACTTTGGTGTTACAACACCAAACTCTAACCAACTGGCTAACCGCCCAGCCTCTCTTACTATCAGTCTTGGTCATAAAAGTCTAATGCCACTGTCATTAGCCACTGTAGTCAGAGATCTCATACTACATGAACTCCCATGACTTAGTATTTCTATCATTCCTCTGGCTACATTTCTATTATTGTTTGTTTAACTCATGTTCTTAAGTAACTGTATGCTTATGTCTTTCTCCCTAAACCTATAAAATCTTGATGGCAGGGCCTGTGTTTTACATGCTTTAGAATCCTCCACAATAGTATCTTAAGTAAAGTTATGTTTCCAATACTTCTTTTTTTTTTTTTAGTTTTGACTTTAACTCAGTAACATAACAAAACCATTTAGAAGGTTCCTAGAGTAAGTTTTGAGTCCATACTTGCCTGCAAAGAGATCCTGTGGCTCTTGATCTTGTTCCTCATGGATCCCATTTTCTTTGGAGCCATTGTTGATGGCAAGAAGGGGTGTAGCTCTCTTTGGAGACTGGGGCTTACTCTGAAAACAAAGACAGTCTGAATAAAACAGTTCCATTAAAACACACACATGTGCACACACACAAAACAAATGCAACTTGCCTAGAAAGTGACTTTTAATGCATCCTTTAGTTGCTCCCAAAGGTGTTTATAGAAAGACAGAATCAATAGCTAGCCAGTTTAATAAGCAGCAAACCATTATTAGTAATGTAAGTGCTGCCCAAGTGATCAAGAGCTAAAACAAGTTCACACATTTTAGGGTTAATTTCTAACACCATAACTTTGCTGAAATGCCCTACCCCAAAGCACATGATACTAACATGGGTATGTGTACAGACAGATAATTTTCAAAAGAACCTGTCCATATACATTTGTCTTTTTCAGCTGATGACCTTTATTCTTTCAAATGCTGATGGGGCACATTTTAGTGACTAGGACACCATACTGGAGTCCAGAATTCAAGCTCTAACCCTGGCTTGCTTTGAGGCCTTGGCTAAACCGTTAACTGGAGCCCAGTTTTATGGATATTTCTGACCCACTAGACAGGCAAAGGAAAGTATAACACTTTACATCTAAACTTTGTAAATATAACTTATCTTTTCATCTTTAATTCACGCAGACACAACTTTCAACTGTACCCCCTGTCAGGCTAGGAGAATAAAAACCAGTCATGCTTAGCCTAGTGGGCACATGGTGAAAATACAGTCAGTCCATGGCCTTTATTAAAAGCTCAGTGATCAGTTGCAAACAAGGGTGGGGTGGGTCCCCAGACCGGTACCAGAGTGAACAAAGCCAGATTGTGCAGAACATGAACAGAAAGCTGGGAATCTGGCTACAAAAGCCATGGTGCGGTATTGCAGGGTTTTGAAGTCAGACCCTAAGGCCAAATCAGTTAAAAGACTTGACTTAAGGAACCTTTTATGAAACATTTCCTTAACAAATCTGAGGGAGTCTGTTCCTTGGAGACAGACCTTTTCTGATCCAGCTAAACAAAGTGAAATGACAGATCTATTTGGGTATTCTGAATTTGCCATGCAAACACCTTCATCCCAATATTGGGGCCACCCTCTAGAAAAGAATAGATTTATATTAGCAAACAATGCTTCTACTGGAACTTTTCTAAGCTAATAAAGTTTAAAAAGCACTTAGTTGTATATGCTATACCAATTCTGTTAGAGACAGTGGTCCTGTCCTCCTGCTGCTTCCACAATCTTAAAAAACGGAACAAAAAAACCACTGCACAGAGACAGAAGACAAATAACAGGATAAAAACAAAACGAGCATTTCCCTTGTCTCAAACACTGCCAACCACCTTCCTGCACAACCACTTTCTTCTTATACTCTTGAACAGTACAGCAATCTCATAAGAAGCCACCTGATTTCTTTTAATTCACTTCCCAATGACACCAGTCATTCCCAGATGGGGATCTAGGAGAGATTAAAACCCAGTACACAAATAATAATTTGTATACTAATAATTTGTATACATGGGGGAGACTAAAGCAACAGGAAAGGAACAGGTTAGAATTCAGCCACTTTTAAAAATGCCTAGAAGAATCCAGCCCTGAGATATAAAATGAATAAAGCCA
The DNA here is from genome assembly GCF_000696425.1 of Galeopterus variegatus. Classification (NCBI taxonomy): domain Eukaryota; kingdom Metazoa; phylum Chordata; class Mammalia; order Dermoptera; family Cynocephalidae; genus Galeopterus; species Galeopterus variegatus. Next base: position 212,054 of record NW_007727891.1, read on the forward strand.
GCTTTCCATTTCTGATCTACCATCTAAACTTGGAAGGTTAATGCGTAAGAACATTTTCTGAGCAGTGTTAGAATAGCAGTCTCTTTCCCTCTACTAATTAGAAAAGACAGACCCTGATGAATGGTATACTGCAGTGACAACTAAAGCACTATTCCTTGTTGCTCTTCCCAACCCCAAACCATAAATTGTTTGACTAGAATTGTTATTAAAACAAAGACTTGTGTTCTCTTGGTATAGGTAATGACTACGTGTGAGAATAGAAAACTGCTCTCAGATATCTTTTGGGACTCCATCCCCAAACCACACATGGCTAAATTCTAAGAGAGCTGAAGACAGTTACGTTGATTACTGTACTTACTACCCTAATTTTTCCTGTATAGTTTTTTTTTTACAAAATTAATCTTCCACATATGTAAAACTCTGTATCCTGTTTTTTCCCCTCTACCGCGCGAGCATTTTCTCATGTCATTAAGAACTATACAAATATCCCACTTTTAGTGACTTAACTCTCTGTCATACGGGTATACTACAACATTATCATTCACATGTTTATTGGTCATTTGAATCCCTATGACTTGTCTTGATGTCCTTTGTCTATTTTTCTATGCTAAGTTAGCATTACTTAGGTGTACATTTTTCTTACATAATAAGTACATTTACCTTCTCTCTGGCATATTGTACAGTACACCTTCCCAACTTTATCTCTTTCATATTTGTCTTATTTTTGCCCCTATCAAATCTATTTTCAGTTGATTTGGATTGGCACTAGACAAATTAAACTTATTTCTTTAGGCTGAAGGGTACCCAGCACACAGCTGGCCCTCGAAGTATATTATTCTCAAATTTTACTTAAAATCAGATTTTTCAAAAACTGAGCAGAACCACTCTTAAGGATAAGAGGCGTACCCATGTCCATGGTATCCCATTTTCACATAATGCTGTTAATAGAAAACAAATCTTCCGTGAGACTTCCATTGAGTCTATAATAATAGCTTGTCATCAAAATAAAATACATACCTCCCTGGGCATGATAACAACACATTTCACAGGCTATGTCTAAGGTTAAAAGGCTAATTTTTAATAAGTATTAAAGATATAATTTATATTAGAAATCTAATTTTGAAGCAACAGTTAAAATTTCAGGAATAACTTATTTTGGGAGAAGAAGGGGACATATTGATTACACTGAGTGGCAAAATCAATACTAAAAATAAGCCTTGCTTTATAGTCTATATTTTAAATACCTCTTAGTAGTCAATAAGTCACATAACTATCCATCTGTTTGAAAGGGGCTAAATTTCTAGGCAATAGATAAAACTATTTTCTGTGATAAAAATAGTATGATTGGGATGTAGTAAATAAAGCCAAAGAACTGCCCTGCCTACTTGCCAACTTCCCCTTGCCCCCCGCCTTTTTTTAAAAACATAAAGGAAGCATTCTTCTTTTCTTTTTTCTAGCAGATGGATATCCTAGGATATCCAACACTTGCTTACTCCCTTTGGCTGTTAAATTCTAGCAGGTGGCTCCACTGATAAACCTGTTTAAAAGTTCAAGTGCTTCTGTTTATAATTATAAGAGCATACCAAACAGACCAATACTAATTCGCAGAGAGACACTAGAAAGAACTGCTAGCAAAAGAACACTTTTTTTTTGGCAGCTGGGAACACTTTTGTTAAGAGTATTTTGCTAGGGTATTTGTCAACAATTACCAGACTCAAACCATGAGGCCCAGGCCACTAACACAATTTTCTTAGCTCAAGGAAAGAAAGAGAGATGTGGGCTTGCTGCCCCTCAGAGCTAACATTGCCATTTATTTATTTATTTATTTTTTGTCTTTTTCCGTGTCCGGCAACGGATCGCAACCCTCAGTGTCGCCCCCGTACCAGACTGGGACCGGCAACGGGATCGCAACCCTCGGTGCTGCTCCCGCGCCTCGCTCAGCCAGTGAGCGGGAACCGGTCTGTATGTGGGATCCGAACCCTCGGGCGGGAGCGCCGCCGCGCTTCCCAAGCGGCGCACTATAGCAGTGCACCACCGGGCCGGCCCATAACATTGCCATTTAGTAGTGAAAAGTATTACTATGATTCTGGGCAACTTCCCTTTAGGTGAACCAGTTGTGATTCTTACGCATGGTGCTTAACTGCTCTTTGCTCCATGCAGAACCCATGCATTACATTCAAGGGACCTCAAAAGGGTAGGTACTGTTAAAATCCTCAACTGCATCTAGAGGTTGAATCCAAATTAAATGCTGAGGTAACACTGCTTCTGGAGTACTAGCGTACTCATTCCCCCCCCCCCCAAAAAAAAAATGGCCGGTAAGGGGATCTTAACCCTTGATTTGGTGTTGTCAGCACCACACTCTCCCGAGTGAGCCACGGGCCGGCCCGAACGTACTCATTTTTTGAGGGGAAGTTAGTATACTTTATTTCATAAGGAAAGATAGGGCTAAGGAGTTGTGTGATCATACTAATGTAACCACAATTAGGAATAAGTCAACCCTGAGAGCTATACCCAGATGGTAACGGGGCAGCCATGTAGTCTTTAAAAATTACCCTTGGCATAAAATACTGTTCCTTTTACCACCTTTACTTCTAGGGGAGAAATGAACAAACGAAGCAGGGCAGTGTATTAGTTTTCTATTGATGCTGCAACAAATTATCACAAATTTAACAGTTCAAGCTATGCAAATTTATTATCTTATAGTTCTGTAGAAGTCCAACACAAGTCTCACTGGGCTAAAATCAAAGTGTCAGTAGGACTATGTTCCTTTCTGGAGGTTCCTAGGGGAGAACTTCTTTCCTTGCCCTTTCCGGCTTCTAGAGGCCATCCAAGTTCCTTGGCTCATGCCCCGTTTCTCTATCTTCAAAGCCACCAATGTTGCATCTCTCTATGCCTTTCTTTCACAGTCATCTTCCACAGTCTCTCTCACATTTTTAAGTATCTCTGTTATTACAATGGTCCCACCCAGATAATCCAGCATAATTTCCCTCTTTTTTTTTTTTTTTAAAAAGATGACTGGTAAGGGGATCTTAACCCTTGACTTGGTGTTGTCAGCACCACGCTCACCCAGTGAGCAAACCGGCCATCCCTATACAGGATCCGAACCCGTGGCCTTGGTGTTGTCAGCACCGCACTCTCCCGAGTGAGCCACGGGGCCGGCCCAAATTTCCCTCTTTTAAGGTCAGTTGATTTACAATCTTAATTCCACCTTCAACCTTAATTCCCCTTTGCCACATATCCTAACATATTCACTGGTTCTGGGATTAGGATGTGGATATCTTTGTGGGGAAGTAAGGGCATTATTCTTCCTACCATAGGCAGCAACTTCTCTCCCACCACGTTTCAAAAATGGCACTGATGCACTAAAAGCAACTGTGCTTGGGAGAATGGACATTCAGTGTCCACTGGATTTGGGAAGAGGGTGCTCAAGCAATTGAACTAGAAATTCTTATCTTGGGGTCCATCAGCCACAGAATTCAGGGGGTAGTCTATGAACTTGAATGCGAATAAAATTACAATTTCATTTTCACTATCTTCTAACTGAAATTCAGCATTTTCTTCAGTCATAAAGATAGGCAACAAACCATAATAACAACAGCAGTACCTGAGACTGTAACTAATAGACATTAGGTATTTTTATACAATATGTAAAAAAATCATAAAATTTGATATAGTTGTTATAGATCTCAAAGTATCATTTATGCTCATCTCTATTTAAAAATTACTATTCAAAGCATTAAAAAGCACATTACTAATATAAAATTTTTCATGCGTTAACTGTATTTCAATATAATTGGTTTCCTTTGTAATCTTTTGTATTTTATACATTTAAAAACATTATTCCGAGAATGGATCCACAGCTTTACTGGATTGCTAATGGACCCACAGCACAAAAAGAGGTAAGGAATTTCTGATATAGAGGGAGAGGGACTAATAAAAATAGAAAAGGGGGAGCTGGAAGGGTGGGGAAAATGAGCCAAAGCTGACCGTTGAACTAGTTAAAAGCCATGAGCAAGGCCATTAGAGACCTCAAACTGAAAGGGCATACCATGATCTCTCAAAATTTAGGTACAGACAGTGCACTGAATTCTGTGGTGTAATTTCCCTACTAAACTTTTTGGGCCTCAAACTAACAGAACTTAGAAGGGCCCAGAAAACTGCAGAAGGATCAGAGTACTAATGGGTGGATTATCTTCTAAACTGAAAAAGCAAATCCAGTTTAAATCTGCTCTGAAAGCAGAATGAAGCCCAGCTGTTCGTTTGACTAAGCAAAAGAATAAGCCTGAAAAAGTAGAGCAACAGGCTTTTCCTGGAGACAAGATACTTATGGCTACTTGCTCTAGCGACTCATGATTTACGACAAGTTACTTAAGACTGCTGAGAAGTTTGAGGACTAAGGGAGATAAGAGTGTTCTTTTTCTGCTCTCCTCTCCTAACCTAATGAACTGCAAATGGCCGAATCATCAGAGCTACCTTAACACCCGAGTAAGGGAAGGGGCAGCAACTCCCTACAGAAATCAGAAATCCCACTGCAACTTTTGTTGTTTCTCTCAACAACAGCCCTAAACTCTAATTTTAAATTTTAAGTTGGATTCTTATTAGCTTCTTATCATCTTTAAATAAGTCTTCTCTTTTTGTCCAAAAGTGCTCTATAACTACTTTTATTAGTGTTTCCTCCATAACTCTGAAAGCTGGGTCAACTGCTAGTAAAATTCGATGATCAAGAAATCAATGAGTCTATGTACTTCAGGGAAATCTAAACATATTAGAAATAAAATTTGTTTATTATTTGAGCTGAGCACTAAAGTGTATCTTTGGACATAATACTCACCACTGACTTTTTCAAGAACATTTTTTTTTTTTTTTTTCCAAGTGTATCTTTGGACATAATACTCACCACTGACTTTTTCAAGAACATTTTTTTTTTTTTTTCCAAAGGATGACCGGTAAGGGGATGGCCTGGTGTTGTCAGCACCACGCTCAGCCAGTGAGCAAACCGGCCATCCCTATATAGGATCCGACCCCGTGGCCTTGGTGTTATCAGCACCGCACTCTACCTAGTGAGCCACGGGCCGGCCCTTTTCAAGAACATTTTTACCCGTGGCCTTGGTGTTATCAGCACCGCACTCTACCGAGTGAGCCACGGGCCGGCCCTTTTCAAGAACATTTTTGTCAGAATGTAGAATTTCAACTTCTGATCTTTTGAAAAGATCTGACCACCTTGATGTGATGTTAGTACCAAAAACAAGCAGTTGAGGCACTATGCCGGTAGAAAATACTAAACACTAGAAGGAAACTTATTCAAGAATATTTACTAATATGAGTAGTAAATGACTAAACCATTAACTAAACTAACTAAGCAATACACCTTTGTTTAATGACACTCTTACATAAATTAACTTTCAGAAGTCTAGTTAGGACCAGAGAAAGGCTACTGTCAAGAAACTTATTGAGGATGGGTTACAACTTTGGGAATACCACGATGCGTGTCTTACAGAATAGAGAATTAAAATATTAGCCAGATGGACTATCAATCTCCTTATGGTTAATAAAACTACCAAATTCTGTCCAGATCCAAAGAGGTTATCCTGTAAGCACTCAAAAGGAAATAAACTGGTTTTAAGAAGAGCTGACATAGGATTGTAAAATGGTGTAACCACTATGAAAAGCAGTATGGAAGTTCTTCAAAGAATTAAAAATAGAACAACCATATGATCAATCCCACTCCTGGGTATCTATCCAAAAGAACGGAAAGCAGGGTCTTGAAGAGATATTTGCACACCAAAGCTCATAGTAGCGCTATGTACAATAGCCAAGAGGAAGAAGCAAACCAAATGTCCACTGGCAAATGAACAGATAAATAAAATATGAGATATACATAGGGCCGGCCCGTGGCTCACTCGGGAGAGTGTGATGCTGTTAACACCAAGGCCATGGGTTCGGATTCTATATAGGGATGGCCGGTTCGCTCACTGGCTGAGCGTGGTGCTGACAACACCAAGCCAAGGGTTGAGATCCCCATACTAGTCATCTTTAAAAAAAAAAAATGATATGTACATTCAAAGGAATATTATTCAGTCTTAAACAGGAAGGAAATCCTGTCACATGCTACAACATGGATGAATCTTGAGGACATTATGCTAAGTGAAATAAGCCAGTTACAAAAAGACAAATACTGCATGATCCCACTTATATGAAGTATCTAAAGGCAAATTCATACAAACAGAAAGTTAGAATGGTGATTACCAGGGGCTTGGAGGGAGGGGGTTAAGGGGGAGTTACTGTTTAATGGATTTAGAGTTTCAGATTTACAAGATGAGAAAGTTCTGGAGACCTGTTTCACAACAATATGAATATACTTCACACAACTGTACACGTAAAAATGATTAAGATGGTAAATGTTATATGTTTTTTTACCACAATTTAAAAAAACAGCTGATTTGCCCCCCTTCACCCCATACATGTATTGTTGATCACAGATTTAGGGCCAGATTCTAAAAAAACCATGTCCTTTCCCGTCTAAATGCTAATATATAACTTATAGTTAACTCTCTGTATATTGTCAATTAGGAGCCAACTGCTGTCCAAGACTTATGAATACCAATAAAAGTTATATTGTTCATTAATCTTCAATACCAGTAGATATAAATAACTGACTAATCAAAGCCTAATTATTAAACATACGACATTTCAAGTCCCTTGTTATTCCTTTTTATCCTATTTCAGTTTTTCCAGACATTTCTCTAATCACTACAGGGTTTCAATTCAAGAATACGAGTAATGGGAAAAAATTCTAATTGGTCTGATATATCATCAAAAGAGTTGCTGGATTTGGCCAAAATCTGAACTGAGGATATCATTTATCTATGATTTCCTCCTTCCGCTCAGCATGAGAAAAGCCTCCACAGTTCTTCCCTTTTATTTAGAGAGCAAATCTAATTGTGGTGCTGGCATACTGCTAAAGAGAGACGGGGATATATACAAGAACTCCTAGGAAGGCAATTAAAACTTCAATTATATTGGTTTTTTTTTTTTTTGGTGGCTGGACAGCTGTTAAGCAGATCTGAACCTCCGACTTTGGTGTCATAACTCCCGACTCTAACCAACTGAGCTAAATGGCCAGACCTTCTTATTGATTCAATTCTGATCACTCAGGTTTACAGGTTCATAAATAAGACAAATGAGGTCAAATGAGGTATAAAAATATGTATGCCATTTATCTTTTCTTCTTTTTTTGGGGGGGCAGGTGGCCAGTACAGAAATTAAACCCTGGACCTTGGTGTAATCAGCACCATATTCAAACCAACTGAGTAACCATCCATTCCCTATAGTCTTTCGAACATGATAATTTTAAGAATTAGGAGAGCCAAAAGAATCTTGGCTCCAAATCAGTCTCAATTCAGTTTTATTAAGGGATTAATCCTATCCCAGAACTAAGAAAGTTTTAACTAAAAAGACACATACCTGAATTCAATTCCACATCAGGGATTCAGATAATATACTTAGTTTTAAACTTAGTTTTTATTTATAGGCCCACAAAGTAAAAGGCAGAAAGAAGACGAGGTCTTAGGTATTCTTAAGAATCAGACCTTCCACAAGCTGGTTTTCCATTTTAAAGCAATGACTTAGAATTATTTTAATAATTCTTTTAACTTCAGTCTCTCCCATTCTAGTAACTGGTGTATAGATTCTGAGATGCGTATCATGGGCTGCTCTTTCGATTAGAAATCAAATCACATTTTTATTATTGTATTAACAAAGCCTCTTGGGCTGTAAAAGAGAGCAGATGTGATGGTTAACAGCAGCAGCTGTTATATCAATGTCCAGACAATTACACACATACTATAAATTAGTTTTAAATTTTACATGCCTCAGCTTTCCAGTTCTTCAATAACCATCTCTTTGCCTCCAACAGGCAACAAAACACAACATGAAGATTAACTTAAATCAATAAGATGCTACTGAAAGTCATGAAGTGTCTACTTTGATGGCTTTTAGCTAACCTTATTACTAGCTTTGATTTAGATAAACTGTATTACCTATTTTTTAGGGCTAATCAACTTTCCTTATCAATTATTAATTTTGTAAGTTTTTTGATTCTTAGAGTAAGTCCACTTTACAAAATGCTCAACAAATACAGCTGAAATCCTCAAAACAGTTTATTACGTGGAAAGAACTATTCTAAGTGCTTTAAAGGTATTCTAATTTAATCCTCACAGTAACAGTGGAGCTAAATGCTATTATTATTCACATTTTATAGCTAAGGAAACTGTAAAGAGTAATTAAGTACCTTGTCCAAGGTTAAGCTAGCAAGTAGTAGAGCTTAGATTTAAATCAGGCTTCAAAGCCCACACTCTTAATTACTTTATTCTTCAACGTTGCTCCTTAAAATAAAGAAGTGTTTTTATCCCCTATCTTCTCTGGCTCACAATTAGAGCATTTATTGGAATATAATTTGTATCTGATAGTTATTTAACAAGACAGTCACAGTTCAACTAGTGAGAAATTGTTGGGGTCTTGGCTTCCTGAAAATTAACATCAGGGCAGGGAGCTTGAAAAATGGCTTACGAGTGGCATTTTAGTTTCCTTCACAACTCAATTTTCCTGGATCAAATCTAAACAAAAATAATTATGCTTTCTGTGGTAGAACAAGGTCATTCTGACCCCCTCCTCCTTCCTCTAGCTGGAAATCAGACAAAGGATTTTTACCATCTTACAAATGAGAGGTACTGATGCCTCCATAAGGTAACTTGGTGAGATCAATCAAATCACAGCCTCCTGAACTTCTTAGAGAACCCTAGAAAATAACTCCTCACCCTTCCAGGTACCTTTTTGGAAAATAAATCAACATTTGCCTATACGACCAATCACTTTCAGTGATTTAGATACTCAGTCTGAATATCTATCATCCCAGAGGTTACCAACAGTAGCTATTCTCCATGACTTATGGGAGAATTACTAAAGGAATAGACTAAAGATTTACTTTAAATGCGATAAAGACTAATCTAAATTAGCGGCAAGAATTATTATTTCCCAGAATAACAGATTCATTAGACAGTTTGAGCTGTAATATTAGTATCAGCAAGCACTTCATGAGCTAGGATTATGGACTCAATTCCTGAATACAGTACAGGGAACATTCTCACGACTGTCACTCAAAATATCTCCAAAGGGCCGAGCCCCGTGGCGCACTCGGGAGAGTGCGGGGGTAGCGCTCCCGCCACGGGTTCGGATCCTATATAGGGATGACCGGTGCGCTCACAGCGCTCACTGGCTGAGCGCGGTGCGGCCGGTCTCAAAAAGGATAAAAAAAAAAAAATCTCCAAAATACTTAACCTTTTTATGACATAAATGAGGTGAGCCTTAAACTTTTTCAGACACATGCTGCATATTTAAAGGTATTTTATTTAGTCATTTACATTTTGAGTAGCTACTATGAAGAGAACATTATCCAAGATAGAAAAATTCACAGACCCAGCACTGAAGAAGTTTACAACCTGGAACTAACCATACCAAGTGGTATGAGTCAGTATTCTCATAAAACAGCCTAAAACATCACCAGTGGTTCCAAAACTGATTACTGATTTCCATATTCCACAGATAAGATTAGTTTTTTCCAATACCTAACTTTTATTAGAAACCCAGATATTTGACTGTGGGAAACACCACTTCCTCCTCACATTTACAAATTTGTTCTCAGTGAGGTACTTGGGCACTTTAACTCATCCCTTTAAAAGGGACAAATCTTTCTGGTCTATGTAGCGATTTATCTGGCCTTCTCTCAATAGGCCTCTGGCCCGATTTTCCTAGCGATCAGAGGCGAAAACCTAATTTTTACAGACTAAGATCCAGAAAGGGTCTTTAGTATTTACCGGTGAGAGTGAGTGCAGAGCTCAGGAAAGGATACGTGAGCGGGTCAATATCCCGAGCTACTCCTGATAACATCATTCATCCTAGGAGCAGTAAGGCGTGTGAAAGGAAGGTCTGCATCCCATCCCCTTGGACCGGACCAGCAAAACAGCCCCGCGGATGGTTGGGGTCACCACACGGCAGGGCCAAAGAACGGCCTCGGCTCTTGGCTGTTAGGGACCTCGGCAGCAAGCCACCACTCCCCTCACTCCTTACTCTTCCCGCCCGGGGCCAGGAAGCCAGGCCCTACGGCTCAGCGCTCATCCAGGGCCCCGGAGTCCAGCCTGCTGACACCGAGGCGAGGTCTCACCGGGCCCACTCTGCCCAGCCTCCCCTACCCTCGCTTAGCATCTTTTCCCTCTTGGGGCGCCCTCCCACCCGCTGCCCCGAACGGTGCCCCGCGGCGGAAGCCGCAACAACAACTTTATAAAGAGATAGCGCCGCGAGCAAAGCGTTACAACGGTGCGAGGAGTGAGAGGCCCGCGACATACCCGGCGGGACCCGCGGAGCGGGGGCGCGGGGCGCGGGGGCGGGGCCTAGGCGCCGGAGGCGGAGCGCGGCCGGGGCCAGCGGCCGAGGCCCAGCAAATCCAAGCCCTGTACCCCAAGCGCCGAGATCTTAACGAGGGGGCCAGAAGGGCAGAAAAGGAGGAGGTGGGGCTGCTCAGGTTCCCAGGGTCCTTTGTGCTCTGGATAGCTTTATCTAACAGGCTTCCAAGAAGATTTCGTTTGAAAAAAGGAGTATGTAACTAAAAACGTTTGCTCTATACACCACCTACACCAAGCACGGTGCCCTTGGTATCTTTTTGGACAGCTGGTTGGTACAGGGAACTGAACCTTCAACCATGGCGTTGCAAGGCAGCACTCTGACCAACTGAGCTAACCGACCAGCCCAACAGTAGGTATTTTTGATTGACTTCCTTGAATAGACTGCAGAGAAGTTTTGCCACTTATTCTCTGGACAATTTTCAGTTAATTCATTCAAGAAATATATATTGAGCATCTACTGTGTGCCTGGAACCTTGCTATGTGTTTAAGATACAGAAATAAAGAAGTTCTTGGACTACTAGGTGCTTGCAATTTAATGAGGAAGACAGGCATTTAAGTCAACAACTCAACGTGTTCAGTGCTATAGTGTGCTGTGGGAGCACAGTGAGAGAGCATCAATTCTACTTAGAGAAGTCAGAAGGCCTCATAGGGGAGGTGAGACTTCAGTGTCCTAAATTTGGTGTTGGAAAGAAGTTAGGATTATCCTCTCAATTACTGTGGAGTAAGTGGAGAGGACTAGATGACAGGGAAAAATTCTTAAACTCTGAACAAAATCTTCCTGGGCCCTAAACTATTCACTGACTGGTGAGCCTAAAGTGTAAATAAGTAGACAAACAATACTGGAATTTAAAGATAAATGGGTATATTATTATGAGATAACTCTGCAAGATAATCCTGTCTTTCTTCTCTCTCTCTCTCTCTCTTTTTTTTTTTTTAAGATGACCGGTAAGGGGATCTTAACCCTTGACTTGGTGTTGTCAGCACCACGCTCACCCAGTGAGCAAACCGGCCATCCCTATATGGGATCCAAACCCGTGGCCTTTATTAGCACCGCACTCTCCTGAGTGAGCCACGGGCCCGCCCTGACTTTCTTCTCAATAGAGATGAAACTTGTCACCAACTTTGACAAAAGGTTTAGTTGTTTCTATCTGAAAATTCCTCAACACCAGGGGTTAGCTCCCTCACAGGTCTGTGAGCCGCACGAGGGCAGGGCCGTGTCTTCTGGTATACTTGGCGCCTACAAATCGCGCCTGGCAAATTAAAATACCCAATTAATGTTTGAGATTTGACTGGAAGGATGGATGGATAAAGCAACGTCATCAGCCTTGTTACTGGCATCCATCACTGCCAGGAACACCAGAGGTCATAAGATACTCTTGTTAGGATGGCGATCTCCATAGTATCACCATTGGACACACTGAACACAGGGAAAGTTCTCCCGATCTAAGTTTTCTTTGAGGGAGATTGGCAGAAATATTCAGCCCGTAGCTGGTAGTTGTGCTGGATTGTCTCTAGAAGACGAGAACACCGAAAAAGCTTCCCCTCCCCATGCCTAACTAGTGTTACTGGCTTCCCAAGACACCCCGTTTAACCGCAATGGAAACCCACTTCCGGCCTGATCAGGAAGTAAAAATTTTGTGTGGAAGCGGCTTCCTCGGAAAAATAACTAGAGTCTTTGTGCTAAAAGCCTCCTCCAGCACTAGGAACTAATATCTTCTTTCCCCTACCTCCTCAGGATTCATCTTTAGCTTATCGCGGGCGCAGAGTGAAGCAAACAGTGGCGAGTAACAGACCGTTACAATCCTCCCCCGTCCCCAACGGGGACTACAAGTCCCAGAATACACTTCGCCGTCTTCAGAGGATAACGGTCCACACATCCCAGCATGCAATGCGCCTGACGGGTCGCGAGGATTGCTTTTTATGTCCCGCCGAAATCGAGCAAAGCATGCTGGGGCTTGTAGTCCTTGCGGCTCTCTTCCCTAGGTCCTCCGCGCTACTTTGTCCGGTTCCACCTATTCTCTGCTCCTCTGAGCCTTTAGGCTTGTCTTGGTCCATGTGAAGACAAGGAAGTTGATAAATCCCGAAGTCGGCTGCTGAGAGACGGTGGCGCGGGTGGGATAGTCGCCAGGGATGGCGGAACGTGAGAATGGAGCGGGTGTTCGGGCTGCTGTCTTGGACGTTGAGCAGAGTCCTGTGGCTCTCGGGCCTCTCTGAGCGGGGAGCTGCCCGGCAGCCCCGGATCATGGAAGAGAAAGCGCTAGAGGTTTATGGTAATTGATTTTACCCACTATAGCATTTGGCGTTATACGTGGAGGCCGGGGGGGATTAGGGCCTCTCCTGAGGGTTGGGAGTGGAGACCCGGGTTTCTGCCGGATCTCGGGAAGTGGGAAGCGTTTTCTTCGCAGTGCTAAGTCACGCGGGAGTGTGGGTTCTTCTGGGGCTCGGGTTCTTCCTAAACTTGGGGCAAGCCTAGCTTCTGGACACGCACTCCTCCTCCCGCCACCGGTGAGGGCATTGCTGGGTGATGGCCGAGTTGGGGACTGGCCCAAGGTCACGGCCACCCTGTTCTGCTGCAAAGTCAATAAGCAGAGGTCACCGAGAGAAGAGGCTTCTCATAGCGAGACCTTGAATTTACAGTTCCTTAACACAGTCAAGCCTAAAATTCTAAAAAGAAAAAAAATATATACGTACACGCACACAGATACTTCAAATAGGAAAAATAGAATTAAAAGATAATAGAATCTTTCCATGAACTTTTTGAAGACCCTTCTTGTATACATATACAAACATATATTCTCTCTATGTATTATTCTCTGTTTAACACTTAAGACCATCTTCATTGTACAGATGAGGAAACAAAGGCTATGGTTAAACAACTGCCTGGAGGTCACACTGCCGGCAAAGAACAGGGAAAAAAACCAAAGTCCATGTCTTCTGATTCCAAGCTTAGTAAACTTTCTGCCACTTCACAATTTGCCTCATAGCTCTCTTTTTTTGGGAATTATGTAGTATTGTTTTGAAAACTAATTTATTAGTTATTGGGTGTAACATTGAGAGATCTAACCATAAGAATATAAATATAATTTGGGCAAGGCCAGTAGAAGGAAGTCAGGGATGGGAAAGATCTTTGGAGCTAATCTTGTTTATCTTGCTAGAGGCAGGACTGACAACCTCAGCCAGATGATAATTATGAGTGTAATCATTGCCACAAAGTAGATGGACACATTTCTGTCCTGCCCGACCTCTATCTACAGCATCTGATGATTGCAGGGCACTGGGATACAACTTTGGAAGAGAGATGATTCTAGTCTTCGAACTTAAATTAGGGAAACCTATCTATGCAAAAATGTAGTATGCAGTAGAAGGCCAAAAACTTGAATAAGAGATACAGAAATTCGGAGAAATGAGAGATCCTAATCTTAGACTGGGGTGGATCTGGAAAGACTTTAGAGATGAGTGTCTTGAATTGGGCCT
>NW_007727891.1:226615-253380 GCF_000696425.1 Galeopterus variegatus
CTAATCTTAGACTGGGGTGGATCTGGAAAGACTTTAGAGATGAGTGTCTTGAATTGGGCCTCTAAGAATAATTAGGTTCTGGATATGTAGAGGGACAAAGGTCATACTGAGCAGAGGAAACAGGAGCAAAAGTACAGAAGTGAGAAAAGAACATAGGGATTGGCAGATAGATGGGGCTACAGGATAGGGTTTGTGGTTAAAGGTGGGGGTGTTGTTGAACATTGTTTTAGATAGTAGGTTGGAATTGGACACAGGTCTGAAAGTTTTAAATATAAATAAAAAGTTTAATATCAGTGCAGAACCATAGAAGAATTTTAGTCAGGGGAGTAATGTGAGGAGAGCAACATTGCTCTCTTTTTAAAGAAATAAGCCTCTTAAGTCACTAGAAAACTGAAGAAGTTTAATAAGGAGTGAGATTTAATTTCAGGGTTTAGTGGCATATAAAGAATGTAATATAGCTTATATAAATGAGCCTTATGGGGAAAAGGCCTAGGAGGAGAAGCAGAAAATCCCTTTCCAAAGATAAGTCTGTGAAAGAGCAGTTCTATCTTCTTTCCTTCCTGTATATTTTCAAATTCTGTTTCTAATTAAGTGATAAGCCCAGGAGATAACTGGGGAGAAGGTGGAGTTTTGATTGATTTGTTTTTCCCAACTGCATTTCTGACTACAGCGGTGCTATAAATAAGAATAAAACCTCAGTCTTGAGAACATTGAGCCCATCCTATATAAAATGCTGCTTCTCTCCCTTCTACCTCCCTGTTTATCTTTATCATTTTCTTCTTCTTCTTTTTCTACAACCTCAGAGTAAGAAGGAAATCTTTTCCTCTCCAAGGCCAATCCAGACTTCCACATTCTTTTTTTTTTTCCTTTTTGTCTTTTTTCGTGACCGGCAACAGATAGCAACCCTCAGTGTTGCGCCCATACCGGACCAGGACCGGCAACGGGATCGCAAGCCTCGGTGTTGCTCCCGCCCCTCGCTCAGCCAGTGAGCGGCCGGTCTGTATGTGGGATCCGAACCCTCGGCGGGAGCGCCACCACGCTTCCCAAGCGGCGCACTATAGCAGTGCGCCACCGGGCCAGCCCGGGGCTTCCACATTCTTGAACCCATTCTCTTCTGCTTATTTTATCAGTCTCCCGTCCTCACGTTTTCAGTCTCTCTTCCTCTATTTGATCCTTCCCTTTGATCTATGAGACATACTCGTTTCCCTTACCTTTGCCATTGTTCTATCTTCCTTATAAAGCTACTATCCTTTCTCTGACCTTCCTTTCCCAGCCAAGACCCTAGGGGTACATTTTCAGTTCTCACTCTCTTCCTTCTCCTTTTGCAAGCTGGCTTTGGCCCACTTCTCTCTACTGAAACTACTTTCTTAAAGATGACCTGGGTGACAAATCGAAGACTTGTTTTAGCGCTCACCAGCCTGAATTTTATGCAGCATTTCATGTTGTTAACCACCCCTGTCCTTCCTTCTCTGATTCTTCTTGCTTTTCTCCTTCTGATCCTTAAATTATGTGCTTCACATGGGTCTGTTCCTGGGTCTCTTTCCCTTCACACCAGTGATTCTCAGACTGGGCTGCACTTAAGAATAACCTGAAGAATTTTTAAAACTGAATGCTCAGGCCGTACTCCAAACCAATTAAATGCTGTCTATGTCTCTCCCCTGTTCGGAACCTCTTAATGACTCCCTATTGCCTGTAGCCAACTGTAGGACCCTTGATGGTCTGTCCCAAACCTTATATTCTACTATTCCAGTTATTTTGGGTTCCAGGCAAACAAAACTTCTTTTCTTTACTTTGCTTCACTTTAAATGTCAAATATTGAAATATTACCCATTTTTAAAGACTTGAGTCAGGTTCCATTTCTATAAAACCTGATACAACATTCTCCCAAGCTAAAAGTTATTTCTTCCTCTTGAGCTTCCATGACATTTTTCCCATTCTTATTATAACATCTTTCTGCGATGTGGAAGCCAAGCAACTGGATATGGTATAAGAATGACCCAAAAAACCAGTTTTCTCAAAAGGAAACCAGTAGTGGAAATTTCTGTCAGAAATCTGGGAGTTGCTGTAATATTTGCTTAAACAAAAAGAAATCAGTGCTAGGGCCGGCCTCTGGCTCACTTGGGAGAGTGCGGTGCTGATAACACCAAGACCATGGGTTCGGATCCTATATAGGGATGGCTGGTTAGCTCACTGGCTAAGTGTGGTGCTGACAACACCAAGTCAAGGGTTAAGATCACCTTACTGGTCATCTTTAAAAAAAAAAAAAAAAAAAAGTCAGTGCTTAGATTAGGACTGGCAAAATCATCCTTATTTAGGATATTCATGTTTTAATATAATACCTTGTCTCTAATGATTCTTTAGATTTGATTAGAACTATCCGGGACCCAGAAAAGCCCAATACTTTAGAAGAACTGGAAGTGGTAACGGAAAGTTGTGTGGAGGTGCAGGAGATAAATGAAGAAGACTATCTGGTTATTATCAGGTTCACACCAACAGTACCTCATTGCTCTTTGGCAACTCTCATTGGTAAGGTTTTATGTACATATATATATTCTAAATTATTCTTGCTGGTGATACTGGCCCAAAATAATTTGCATCATGTATCACACTTTATGTTTTACAGAGTATTTTCATGTATTCGTCTTCTGTAGTCTTCACAATTAGCCTGTGAGAGAGTTAAAATATTATAATCTTCATTTTACAGATGACAAAGCTGAACCTCACAGAGTTTAAGTAATTTGCTCAGAATTAGCCAGGAAATGGTGAAGCTGAGGCTGAAACCCAGCTCTCCTGACTCTAAATCTGTTTCTCCTTTAGTTACATCATGCTGTTTCTCTTAGGTGTACATGTCCACAATTAATGAAGAGTGGGTGTGGGCCAGCTCTTCTCAAATCTGGAGATTAGAGTGCTATCAGACTAGCACCGCCTCCGTCACCATCTTCTCCTTTCAGCTGCTCTGTTGGCTTGTATGTAGTATGGGCAGAAGTCCTGGTAGGATGCGGATTTGCTTTGAGTTAGTTAACAGTGATATATAATAGATGTCCTTGAATATATACTTTGTTGTCAAGGGAGTTTATTTCAAACCAGATGTTAGTAGGGGATTGATTAAATAATCAACGATCGTGAATGTAAATAACGGAAAACTGTGCAGCTATAAAAAAGAATGAGAAAGTTCTCCATGTACTGGTATGGAAAGATCTTCATAACACACAGTTAAGAAATAAAAGCGAGTATAGTATTACTACCATTTGTGTAAAAAAGGTAAAAATATACATTTGTATTTGATTGCATATACATGAAGAATACATAAGAAATGAATAGCTGTGATGCGTATTTATGGGTAGTAGTGGTGGAAACTGAGCAGATGGAGGACAGAGAGGGAGATAAACCCAGCCGTAAACCCAAGCGGCTAACCAAACGAAGCCACTCGCCAGAGTACTACCAGCAACAGCCCAAAACTCAAAGGACTTGGCGGTGCTTCACATCCCCCTAGAGGAGTCTGTTCTATAATCGATCAACCCCGATATACCTCACCATCTCTTGCCAACTCAGCCTGTATACTGCCATCTTCAGCAAACCCCTCCAGGGCACAAAAAGTAAGCTCAAGAATCCACACAAAAACGTTAGGTCAAGGTGCAGCCCATGAGATGGAAGAAATGGACTACATTTTCTAACCTAGAACAACCCACCCACGGCAATCCTCATGAAAACTGAAGACCAAAGGAGGATTTAGTAGTAAATCAGGAATAGAGAGTTCAATTGAAAAAGGCCATGAAGCTTGGGTTTAACTATATACCTTTTTATTTTCTAAAATTTTTGAACCATGGGAATATATCATCTGTTGAAAAGCAAACAAGTTTATAAAAAGGATTGAAAAGGTCAATATTTCATTATTGGCCCCACTATTGTGATTTGTCTTTTCTCACTGGTTGACCTGGGTTTCCTCTGTTAGTAGTTTCCAGCATATGAGGGACTGAAAGTCTATGAATCCATAGGTATTGTTGTGGTTATTAAAATTCCATTGCTAGAGAAAGCATTATTGAATGCTTAGTTATTTTTTTGTACTGTACAAATTTTGAACCAACAGACATTGAAAAGTACTGCTACTCTCCTGATGTGGAGGGATGTCTTAAAATATTTTGACATATAATAAAGAGTTCTTAAATAGAGAGGCCAAGGGCCTATGGCAAATTCATTTTTTAACAAGTAACATTTATTTAAATTATGGAAGTAACATGTTTATTGACAATAATTTTGAAACTCCACAAAAGCATAAAGAAGAAAACAAAAATTGGCTGTCGTAAAAGAATGTATGCTCTGGGCTAAAATCCCAGCTCTGTCAGCTCTGCCATGTTGTAGGCTTGGTCAAGTAACTTACTTAATCTTTCTGAGCCTCAGTTTCCTTATCTGTAAAATAGGATTAATAAGGGTGTGTACAGAGTTGTAAGGGTTATATATGAAATATATGAAGAATTTTTTTTATTTCTCATGTACTCTTTAATTCATAGTTATAGAGGTTACATGCTAATCATATCAAAATATAATTTTTGTAACCATTTGCATACTTCTAGCCTTTTGCGATTATAAATAATACCGTGATGAACAACTTTATGTATGAGTATTTTTATGTATTTTGTTATTGCCCCAGGATAAATTCCTGTAAGTGGAATTATTGAGTTAGATGGTGTAAATATTTTTAAGCCTCATGGTATGTAGTGGCAAATCCTTAATAAAAAGTTTACACTCTTTGACCCAGGAATTAAGGAAATAATTCCATAGAAGAAAATATTAACATGTGCAAAGCGTTTATAGTAAATTTATCATAGTGGAACCTAGAAGAAACTATAGTATCTATTAATAGGGAAATGACATGAATATAGTGAGATTTCCTATTGCTATTGAAAATGATAAATATAAGCAAGGAATCAAAGTATCTGTGTGAGAAATATATTAAAAAGTTTGAATGATAAGTTTAATTTGCATTGTGACTTCAGTGGCAGCTCGATGGTCTCTGCTGGGCTGGTTGCAGATATTGGTGTGGCTAAGGCTTTTGGCCCCCCACCACCCCATCTCAGGAGCCTGGGGTGTTTCCAGTGGCTGCTTAGTGGTTGTTGCTGAGATGGATGCAGATGTCGGGGGTGGCTGAGGCCCCTGGCCCTCTACTACCCTGACTTGGGAGCTTAGATTGCTTCCTGTGGCGGCTTGGTGGTTGTCACTGGGCTGGTTGTGGATATCTGGGGCCATGGCTGGGGTTTTTGGCCCCTTACTGCCCTGGCTCAGCAGCCCAGGGTGCTTCTGGTGGTGGCCTGGTGGTTGTCGCTGGGCTGGTTGCGGATGTCAGGGGAGCATGGTTCAGGCCCACAATCCTCCCCCCTTCCCGTAATAACTTCGTATAGCATACATTATACGAAGTTATACGAGAGAAACTGCATGGAATAAAAAATAGCTCTTATTATAAAGGTTCTAAGATTAGGTTATGGTTGACATTTCAGAATCTGTACACTTCCTGAACAGAGTTTTGTCACTTTTGTTGGCCCTTTTGATATGCATTTTAGTTAAGACCCTTAGCTTTTTAGAGGGTAGTATGGTAGTATATCATAGTAATCGTGTTCAGTCAACACAGTTGGAAAAGTCAGTGAAAAGAGCCTTCTTTTCATCGAATGATGATGCGTTGAGGAACATTTCTTATGAGCAGGTGGTCCTGGCAGGGAAAGGTGACACATTAGATTGTCACCTACTCAGAGTTACCTTGGTGAGTAATTCCAAAGACAAAGAAGACTCACAGGGCACAAGTGGGTAAGGCAGGGAAACTAGTTGATAATCATTTGTGTTGACTTAGTCGAGACAGGAATGGCTGAAGGCAGCTCTGGGTCAGATAGGAAGCACATAGGATTTGGAGTCAGAAGGTGTGGGTTCAGCTTCCACTTGTGTTTTTAATTATGTGATGTTGAACAAATTACTTATTTTGGTTTTCTGGCTATGAAATGAAAATGATAAAATAGTATAAAATAGTAATAGCTAACATTTATTACACGCTCATGTGCCAGGTACTGTTTTAAGCACATTGCATAATGCTTTATTTCTCATAGCAACCCTATATATGGTGATACCATTGTAATACCTGCTTTACAGATAAGGAAACTGAAGATCAAAGAGGTTAAGTAACTTGCCCAGGTTAACAGCTAGTTTGTAGCAGAGCCACTTTTGAACCCAAAGTATCTATCTCAGTTATACTATACTGCCTCTCTTGAGGATAATGACTCTCAAGAAAGTGCTTTGTGAATTATAGAAGTTATTACTTTATGGGTAAAACACCTACCAACAGTGACTAGAACAAACGAGGATGTACAGATGGTACACAAATAAAAATTAAGGAGACAATGTGGGGGCAGGGGGATGAGGAACTCTCCCAGATATGCTTTAAGACAGATCCTCTAAAGGGAGACCCCCTTAAGGAAATGATATATTTTCTTTGGAGTCCTCTAATATTTGTTATAGAACTACTGTGTTTGAGACTGTAGGCTAGGCACAGTTTGATTATGTCTCATCTAATCCTTTTTCTTATTCTGGGATTTTTTCCCAAAGATTCTATGAGAAAACCTGATGGGACTTAGAAAACCAAAAGCAAATTAATTTCATACCTCCCAAAAAGATAGGTAGTCCAACAATGATATTTTGCTGTATTGGCATGGTTTGAGGTTTTGTTGTTGATGTTTATTCTTAATCCAACCAAAATACTAAGAAAATGTTCCTTATAGTGTAACAAGCCCTTATGCATTAGTTGGGAGAGGAAATAAATTGCTCCAAATAAAAGCCTACAAAGTCAGTGGTCTAGAGATCCACTCTGACTCTTTATTTTTTCAAAACTTATTACTGAACACTATTTCTTTATAATAAGAGCAGACTGATTTTTCTTCTGTTGTCCAGGAGTATGGATTTGGTTAAAAATTTATTCTTCAGTTTGAGGTGGGGGAGAAGTGGAACATTGGCACTGAGGGTCTGTTCCAAGTCCAGTTTTAATTTCTGCTACATGTCTCAACTGGAGAAAGAAATTATTGAACTGTGACAGCATGAGATGATAAACTGAACTTCAGTGGAGCTTGTTTTAGAGAAGTAACTGTATTCGTACTTTGCAGGCATAAAAGATTCCAAATCTGAAAGTTTTCATACATCCTTTTTAAAATCTCTTACTTGGTTTTAAATTTTTGCATGGCCTGGACTGTTGTGGGCATTCAATAAAGTTTAATGAATTAATTGACTTTTGCTTGAAGGCCAGTTGATGTAGTAGAAAAGGCTGGGCTTTGCAGTGTTCTTGGGTTCCAGTCCCAACTCTGCCACTTTACTAGCTCAATGACCTTGGGCAAGTTACATTGTGATCTTGGTATTATAATTTGTGGAATGGGGTTAGTAATACCTAGTTCACTGGATTATCACAAGTAATATGTAAGATTATATACTAAATTTCCTAGCATGGTGCCAGGCTCAAAGGAGACCTACACTGGATTGAGCCAAAACTGTTTTCAGCTACTGTATTTTATGGGGGCACCTAGAAACAGCTGTATGTTTTTTTAAGAACCAGTCAGAAGAGACAAAGAGATAATTGAAGGTTTTTTTTTTTCCCATCCACAGGGCTGTGCTTAAGAGTAAAACTTCAGCGGTGTTTACCATTTAAACATAAGGTAAGAAGTTGTTGTTTTATAACAACTTTATTGAGATATAATTCACATACCATACAATTCACCTATTTAAAGTATACAATTCAATGGTTGTTAGCATATTCACAGAGCTGTGCAACCATCCCTACAATCAGTTTTAGAACATTTTCTTTTTTACAAAAAGATAACTATACCCATTTAGCAGTCACTCCTCATTTCCCCAGACTCCTCCCCTATCCCTGGGTAACCACCTGTCTACTTTCTATCTCTATAGATTTGCCTATTCTGGATATTTCGTTTCAATGAAATCATACAGTATGTAGCCTTTTGTATCTGGCTTCTTTAACTTAGCATAATGTTGTTTTAGCATGTTGTGTCAGTGTTTCATTCCTTTTTATTTTATTCCATCATATGAATATACACATTTTATTTATCTGTTCATCAGTCGATGGACATTTGGGTTGTTTCCACTTTTTGCCTATTATGAATAATGCTGCTGTGAACATTCTTGTACGAGTTTTTGGGTGAGCATATGTTTTTGTTTCTCTAAGAGTAGAATTGCTGGTTCGAATGGTAACTCTGCTGGACTGTTTTCCATAGTGGCTGCACCATTTTACATTCCCACTAGCAGTGTATGGGGTTCCAATTTCCTCACATCCTCACCAACACTTATTATTATTTGTCTTTTTGATTATAGCCATCTTAGTGAGTGTGAAGTGATATCTCATTGTGGTTTTGATTTGCATTTCCTTCTTTGCTAATAATATTGAGTATCTTTTCATGTGCAGTTTGACCTCTCTTCCTTAGAGAGCTGCTATTCAGATCCTTTGCCCATTTCTAAATTGGGTTGTCTTTTTATTACTGAGTTGTAAGAGTTCTTTATATATTGTAGATACAAGCCCCTTATCAGATATATGATTGGCAAATATTTTCTCCCATTATATTAGTTGTCTTTTCACTTTCTTGGTGGTGTCCTTTGCAGTACAAAAGTTTTTAATTTTGATAAAGTCCAATTTATCATTTTTCTCTTTTGCTACTTGTACTTTTGCTGTGATATCTAAAGAAGATGTTTTTGACCAACTATTAAGCAAGAATGTAGATTTCACAGTTAATTCATGGTAATTGATTATAGTTCATGAAAGGTTCAGCCTTTTCTCTATCTCTTATAATTCCTGGGCGGTTATACCTTCTATACCTTGCTGTTGCCTTTGCTCAGTGTAGCCCATCGGCACAGAGTTGCTTTCCCTCCCATCTCATATGTCCAAATCCTACCCATCTTTTAAGGCTAAATGAAATGCTGTCTTCCATAATGTCAGTCCTAATTTCTATAACTCAAGCCATTTCTTTCTTTGAATTTTCAGAGCTCTTTCTTTGTCTTCTAATGTGAGACCATCATTTTCTAATTTGTGTTCTAACTATTCAGGTTCATTTTTTATCTTCCATCCTGGACTATTAGCTTCTTGCAGTCGGGATTCATATATGATCCATCTCCATGTTCTACACTATGATCTTATGCATAGTAGGAGCTCAATAAATGTGTATTTAATTGAGTAAATTAATGAATGCTAATACTAGTGGCTTATGATACCTTGTAAATTTTATTTTGCATTTTTAACTGTTTTAATTACAAAGTCTAACTTTCTATTCTGAAGTTACTTCAAATTTACAGAAAAGGTAGAAGGGTAGTACAAAGAACTCCCATTAGTAAACCCAGATTCACTAATTATTAACATTTTGCCACATTTGCTTTATCATTAATTTTCTCTCCCACTTTCTCTCTCTATATATATCAACACACACACAGTTTCTGCACTATTAAGTGCAGACATAATGCCCCTTTACTCCCAAATACTATAGTATATATTTCCTAAAAACAAAGGACATTCTCTTACATTACCGCAGTGCATTTTTCAAAACCAGGAAATTTGACATTGATACAATACTGTCATCTAATCTATAATGCATATTCAAATTTCCCCTGTTGTCCAGTATCATCCTTCATGACGATCTCTTCTCCTGTCCTGCACCTCTCCGTCGATGATGTGTTTGTCATCATGTCTCTTTAGTCTCCTTTAATTTCAAGTATTTCCTTAGTCTTTAAATTTCCCCTGTTGTCCAGTATCATCCTTCATGACGATCTCTTCTCCTGTCCTGCACCTCTCAGTCGATGATGTGTTTGTCATCATGTCTCTTTAGTCTCCTTTAATTTCAAGTATTTCCTTAGTCTTTGTCTTTCATGATCTTGAGAATTTTGAAGAATGTAGGCTAGGTATTTTATAGATTGTCTCTCAAATTAGGTTTTCTGATTAGATTTATTTTATGTATTTTTGGCAAGAATTCTGAATAAATGTGTTCTCATTGCATCACATGAAGAGGCCTATAATTTTAGTTTGTCCCATTATTGGTGACAGCTACCCTCATCAACTGTTTGGTTACCTTGAGTATATAGTTCATATAGGAATAACAGGGTAAGTCCTCTTGATTTACCATTTTTCATAATGACTCATGCATAATTTTATTTATTTTTTTAAATTTTATAAAAATTTTATTTATTAATTTTGGGCATTTTTAAAAATTTTATTTTTATTAGCATAGTCATTATTATAAATCATACTTATTCTTCATGCCCCTTATCTAATCTCTCCCCTTCCCCCTTTCCCCGCTTCTGCCTTCCCCTCCCGCTTCCTCCTTGTCCTTCCCCTTCTAATAACCATAGATTTGTTCTCTCCGTCTGATAGATTGACTGTTCCTCTATTGGTTTGCTTCCTAAATGATCTGTCCAGTGCTGAGACAGTAGCGATCAAGTCCTCCCCTATTACTGTAAATCAGATGCTTTTATTACTCTGAAGGGTGCTTTGTGGAGAGAGAGGACCTCTTCTTTTTCTTTTTTTTGGTCTCCACTGGTGCCTTTCCTAGTGTCAATGCACTAGAGAGTCTGGTGTGCCATCTGCATGGTAGCTGTGACAGAGACTTGCCACTTTTGCAGGAGCCATGGCAATTGCAGTGGCTGTGGTGGGCTACTTGCATGGAAATGATGTTTTTGTTGTGTTCTTTACCTGATTGCAGCTGGGTTCGGCTTCCCCCCCGGCTCCATGCCACACGACCCCAGAGGGGCCCCAGGGCAGTGGGGACAGCTTGCCTAGTTGTGGCTGGGTTTAGCTTCCCCTGACTCCATGCCTCAGGACCCTGGTAGGGCTCAGGGTGGTGGGAGCAGCTTGCCTAGTTGCGGCTGGGTTCAGCTTCCCCCAGCTCCATGCCTCATTCTAACATATTGTTGGGGAGCAGTTGGGGGGGCGGGGGAGAAGAAAAAAGGGAGGGAAATATGGTGGAAGGAAGGGGGGGCATGGTTGAGGCCCATGGCACCTCCCTCATTATGGCAGGGGAGACCAGGGGGATTCTAGTGGCGGCTCGGTCATTGCTGTGCTGGATGCGGATGTCAGGGGTGTGTGGCTAAAACCCTCAGCCCCCCACCACCCTGGCTTGGGAGCTTAGAGTGTTTTCAGTGGCAGCTCGATGGTCTCTGCTGGGCTGGTTGCAGATATTGGTGTGGCTAAGGCTTTTGGCCCCCCACCACCCCATCTCAGGAGCCTGGGGTGTTTCCAGTGGCTGCTTAGTGGTTGTTGCTGAGATGGATGCAGATGTCGGGGGTGGCTGAGGCCCCTGGCCCTCTACTACCCTGACTTGGGAGCTTAGATTGCTTCCTGTGGCGGCTTGGTGGTTGTCACTGGACTGGTTGTGGATATCTGGGGCCATGGCTGGGGTTTTTGGCCCCTTACTGCCCTGGCTCAGCAGCCCAGGGTGCTTCTGGTGGTGGCCTGGTGGTTGTCGCTGGGCTGGTTGCGGATGTCAGGGGAGCATGGTTCAGGCCCACAATCCTCCCCCCTTCCCTGCTTGGGAGCCCAGGGGGCTTCTAGTCCTTCTAGGTTTTATAGGTGTTCTTTGGTGGTGTTAGACCTTTACTGGTTAATATCAAACTTTGAGTATTTTGTTTTTTCTTTCAGTTCTGTGTTGGATTATTTACTGTTCCCACCACTTAAACTCTGCACTAGAACTAATTAGTTGTCGTTTGGTTACTTCTAAAATGGGAGAACTTCCTGTGGGGACTAGCACTTGAGCCCTATGGTTAAGCTAAATTGGTGCTTTGCTGCTGATTCTCTGGGGGAAGGCTTTTTGTGCAGCTCAGATTTTAATTGTTGGCCTTGTAAGCACTTCCAGGTCTTGTGAGGTCTGGTACACCTAGGTTGTGTGGAAACTCTGGTCTGGGCCTGAGTCTTTTCAGCACACTGCACACCCTGTAGTTCTGTATTCCTGACCAGTCTCCACTGAGTGGTACTGTCCTGATTGGAGGGCAGAGCAGCTGTTCACGCTGTGTCCCAGTGTTTCCCCAGTGGTCCAGTCTCCCCTATTGCCTGCACTCCAAACACTTCCCATAAGAAGAGCCATGCACCAGTCCCTTGTGATGACTCACCAGCCTCTGAGTTGCTCCTTTCTTCAGTTGTCTGTAGCTTCTTGCTCCTATCTGGGTGCACGGGAACTCTTTTAGTGGTCTTGCTAGCCTGGGGGCCACCAAGGCCCTCTTCTCCCCTGCAGCCTCCAAGCAACTTCGTACAAAGGGCACAACTGTGGCTTTTGCCCGCTCTTGCTCTGAGTGCTCACCAGCTCCCGCCTTAAAGCGGCTGGGGCTCGAAATGGTGGGAGCAATCCTTTCTTTCTCTCATCGTTGCTTCTCCTGCCTTCATGAATTCCATAGGTCTCTCCTCCTCTTCCCCTGAGCTCTAGCAGCCCCAGCTTGACTGTCATTGCTTTGTAATAGGTGTAAATTGGTTGATTTGTGGGAGAGAGTAATGCTGGGGACCGTCCATTCTGCCATCTTGACCGGAAGCCGTCATGCATAATTTTAAACCAAAGTAAATGAGTATAGAGTAATTCTATACCTGTTGCTTTGTGGTCTAGGATAAGAGTATTAGGCAACTATATATATGGTGTTTTCTTTTTTAGAAGAGATTGGACTACATGATCTCTAAAGTCCCTTTTAGCTATAGTAGGCTATAATTTTTTTCACTTATGAAAAACATTTATCTCAGTAGTAAATAAATGAAGAATTACTTCATACACTTCAGTGTTCTCTGGAAAGTAACATGTCTTTATGATATAGCATGCTTTCTTTGCCATAGGATTTGCAATAATTGTGCGGGTTGTCTCAAAAGCTCTGGTTCTTGGAGGTTAGCTAATTTGTGGGGGTGCAGCAGGGCCAGGAGGAATAACTTAACCAATGTTATAGTTGAGAATAAATTCAGAAAGGCAATAGTGGACGAGAAAAGGAGGATGCTGAAAGTTGTATATTGGGATCCCATTTTTGTAAAACAAGCAATGAAAAGAAACTTCCAACTTAGGCATGTGCATGTGTGTGTTTTTGTGTGTGTAAATTCTGTGTACGATTATGTGGGTATGGAGGAAAATGTGGAAGGAACTACACTGTATTGCTAATGTAGCTTTCCTGGGGGGTCGGCCAGGAGGAAGTTTAGATACTGATTTGGGAAGAGGAAGTAGAATTCAGGGGAGACATAGCCATGAGTAAAACAACATGTATGAGATCTCATTGGTATAAAATTGTATTCATCTGTATTCAGAAAAAAAAAAATTAATGAAAATGCCCCCTGCAATCCTTCCCCAGGTGACCAAAATAAAAAAATCCTACTAATTTCAGTCCTTGTTTTAAAGAAGAATGTGAGGGATTTGTCCCTAAGTCTTTGATGTTAGAAATAGGATTTAGGCTCTCATCCCTAGATTCTTGAGTCCACTGTACATTCTACCTCGGTCTGTCATTTCAGAATGCTCTAATGTCTTGCTTTTACTATTTTTTCTTCCCAGTTGGAAATCTACATTTCAGAAGGAACTCACTCAACAGAAGAAGACAGTAAGTGAATCTAGAAACATTGTTAAAAACAACTTCAGACAGTACTTTGTCTTGGGTTCTGGGTTATTCTGCCAGCCAAGTATCTACTGGGTCACTTGCAAAAAAAAAAGGGCACAGTTATTAGGTCTTCCTTTACAGGTGGGGAAACGTAAAAACAACTTCAGACAGTACTTTGTCTTGGGTTCTGGGTTATTCTGCCAGCCAAGTATCTGCTGGGTCACTTGCAAAAAAAAAAGGGCACAGTTATTAGGTCTTCCTTTACAGGTGGGGAAACGTGGGCATCATAAGGAAGTAATCTTCAGTGGGACTCTGGGTGAACTAGAGCCCATGGATGTTGACTGGTTTAGGCCAGTGGCTCCACATCTGTAAAGAATATCCAGCTCTAGGGATCTTGACCTAGGAGCTCTAAAGAGGGTTTGATTCTTTTCTCTGGTGGCAGGATAGCGAGCTATGTACTTGAAATTGAAATTGAAGGTCTAGCAAGTAAAGCTTTTACGGAATCTTGGGGTAGGTGTTGTCTCTCTGGGTTAATGTATTAGGATGGGAGTAAGGAATCTTTTTCGTGGAGGACCTCTTGGCCTATTGGTAGCCACTTAAAAATAGCAGAGGGGAGTTTAGGAAAAGCAAAAGAAAATGTTCTATATGGTTTACTTTTACATTAGAAACAATTTTATCTACAAATAATGAGAAAAACATTTAAAATGCACGTTGTGCTTAGTTTTCATCACCAGGTAAATTGAGAGGGTAGAAAAGACAGCAGAGAAGGGGAAGAAAGAGATGGAAATGGAGTAAGAACAATAGTAAGATAGATACATGAAGGAAGACAATGACTCAGAAAGGCACACACAAGGCTGGGGGAAATGCACAAAAACGTATACATGAAGAGATGCAGGGAGGGAAGCCTGCTGCTTTCAGAGGAACAGCATGTCCAGGAAACTTTGGGTACTGTCATGAAAACTATTAAAATGATGTCCTATTTTCACAATTCCAGACTTACAGATTTTGTACTCCTCATGGGCTAAGTTTATTCAAACCCCATAAGCTGAGGGCTTCTACCTCTACTTTAAAAAGTAAAAGAGATGAAGTATCCTAAATCCACTCAGGTTATCCTTTTGAAACTCCTCTAAATTATAGGATTTTATAATAGCAATAATATTAAGTCTTATGATTCTGGTTTTTCATTTGTATTTACTGAGTGGTTTTTGTTTGTTTGTTTGTTTGTTTGGTGGCTGGCTGGTTTGGGGATCCAATCCCTTGACCTTGGTGTTATCAGCACCATGCTCCCCCAGGTGAGTCACCGGCCAGCTCTGCTGAGTGCCTTTTATGTGTAGGCACAGTTCAACCTTTGAGATACTTCCCTTCCCTTGTGGAGCCTACATTGTAGGAAGTAACAGAATGAATTGAAATTGTTTACACAGGAATATATACGAGCATGTTTCAAAAATTTCATGGAAATATTTGTATTATCTTTTCTTTTTTTTTTTTTTTAAATGATGACCGGTAATGGGATCTTAACCCTTGACTTCGTGTTGTCAGCACCACACTCACCCATTGAGCTAACCGGCCATCCCTGTATGGGATCCAAGCCCGTGGCTTTGGTATTATCAGCACCACACTCTCCTGAGTGAGCCATGGGCCAGCCCCTTATCTTTTAATTATATTTTTTCACAAATTTTTTGAAGTACCCTCATGTGTGTGTGTGTATGTACATACACATACATGTTTTCTATGTGAGACTTTTAGCAGCATCCCAGAAAATCAATTCTCATGAAAAATATGGACATCTAAATATACTAATTATCTTGATTTGAACATCATATATTGCACACAGGTATTGACATTCAACACAGTACCTCAAAGATATGTACAATCAATTCTGTTTCAATTAAAAAAAATTTTTTTAATGAATATGGACATCTCTCTTTTGAACTCTTCCATAAGAACGCTATTAGCAAATAATAGACAACATAATGGGCTTTATTGTATGATGATCCATGCAGACTGATTTTTTTAAAAAGATCCAGTAGATTAATAGGAAGAGATCTGAACAGAAAATTCACACAAGAACTAATAAGTAAACATGGGAAATGTTTTATCTCACTATTGAGCAAGGAAATGTGAATTACAACAATAATATGGAGCTATTTTTCATCTCCTGTTTCAATGTGTATTTGTTTTCATTAATACTTTTTTTGCTATTGCTGATGAACCGATAGCTCATGCGTTACTGTTATGATATCAATTGGTAAACAAATTTGGGAAGAAATTCAATTATATGAATCAAACTATGAAAATACTCATACCCTTTGATCTAATAATCCCATTTTTAAGAATTTTTCCAGAAAGAAGGCTATATATTTAAAGGTGCTCATTTTACCATAGGCTTCATAATTAATTTAGAACACGTAACTTTTGCCATGTTAAATAACCCTGTAGTTTAAAAAATATGCTTTAAAAAAAAATATGCTTAAAGGGAAAATACAGCAGTTTTCAAAATTATATTTACTGACTGTAACTATAGAAATATGTATATGTGCAAAGACTGGAAAGAAAGAAATTAAAATAGTTGTGGTACAATAGTAGGATTATAGGGAATATTTTTAGCATTATGGAGAATATTTTTCTCTTTAAGTCTGCCTTCCAGTCCTTAGAAATTGCATTACGAGTAATTAGCCAAAAACAGTTCTAAGTTCTCAAGGAGTTAAATTCTTTGTTTTAGCAGGCTAATAAAAATACTGTCTGGTGCTATATATTGATACAGTTCTGCCAACTTTTGTCTGTGTGTTTTGCAGTCAACAAGCAGATAAATGACAAAGAGCGAGTGGCAGCTGCAATGGAGAACCCCAACTTACGGGAAATTGTGGAACAGTGTGTCCTTGAACCTGACTAATAGCTGTTCTAAGAGCCTTTGAACCATAACTGTTTGATGTATTTGTTTAAACTCTTTGTAAAATATAAAAGACTCATGTTTAATACATAGGTGATTTGTACCTCAAAACATTTTTTAAAAGATTATTTCCAAGCCAGATATAATTATAATCTAATACCTAATTTGTTCAGTGTATAACATTCTCAGGATTTGTAACACTTAAGTGATCAGAGAAATGTTTTCCAGTTATTATGTGTAAGATGAGTTGCTATTTTTCTGATGCCCATTATGATACAACTACTTTTCATGTCAAATATCTACCACGCCCAAATGTATTCAATTTAAGTCATTACTCTATAAAATAAATAAAAGAGATGATTCTTATAATGACTCACCTTAGAATGTTTTTATTGAAATGTAAATTCTGCTGTAAATGTCAGTGAGTTGCTATTTTTCTGATGCCCATTATGATACAACTACTTTTCATGTCAAATATCTACCATGCCCAAATGTATTCAATTTAAGTCATTACTCTATAAAATAAATAAAAGAGATGATTCTTATAATGACTCACCTTAAAATGTTTTTATTGAATTGTAAATTCTGCTGTAAATGTCAACTCCTAAAAGATGTTTCCAAATCTTTATTTTTTGCTGATTATTATGTAGAATCAGATCTAAGTATGAAAAGGAACCTTAAAGATCAGACCCTGCCTTCCTTCGAGGAGAGTCCGGGACCCATTTATAGATGAAGAACAAATGTAGAGAGGGTCAGATGACATACACAATTTTGAAAATCAAGTTACCCTAAAGAAGTTTTAATTAAACCAACCTAAATGTATGGTCTGTTCTTTATTTATATTTTGTTCAGTTTGTTTTAGGGATTAATGGTCATTTGAAGTCTAACAGGGTATGGTAGGCAGCCTTCAAGATGGTCCCCAATGATCCTCACTTCCTAGTATTCATGCCCTTGTGTAGGTCCCTTCCATATTGAATCAGAGCTAGTGGGTGTGACTAATAAAGAACGGCAGCAGTTACAGTGTGTAACTTCTGGGGCTAGACCATAAAAGGTATTGCTGCTTTCACCTTGGTCTCTCAGATTGCTCATTCTGCAGGTATCCAGCCTCCATGTCATGGGAACACTCAAGCAGCCCTGTGGAGAATTCAACATAGAGAGGAACTGAGGCCTCCCCCCATCAGCCAGCACTAATTTGCACACCATGTGAGTGAACCATGTTGGAAGTGATCCTCCAGCCTCAGTCAAGCTGACAGATTGAATGGAACCTTATGAGAGACCCTGAGCCAGAACTGATTAGCTAAGCTACTCCCAAATTCCTGACCCAGAGAAGCTGAGAAATAATAAATGTTCATTGTTTATTTCACTAAGATTTGGGGTAATTTGTTATAAAGCAATAAATAACTAATATACTGCTGTGCTGAATTCTGACCCCTATTTTGGCAGAAGGATGGGGGGAGTGACACCACTTTCTGTTGAGGAGAATTTGAAGGGGACAACTTAGAGAGTTTAGAAATGTGTTTTCTACAGTTAGGAAACTCAGAAGACGTGTGCCTGACTCAGGCCTGAGAAAGAATGCAAAAGTGGGCTGAAATCTGGGATCTGACTCCTGCCTAGGAAATCTAGAGGGCAAGAGGAAGGAAAGGCTAATTACTTTGATGGCAGAGCCCTCATGGCAAGGCATTCATGAATGTTTCTCATGCATTTTGTTGTGTGGCCATATTTGACATTGTCCAACAGGCCATCAGCAGCACCAAAGAGACATCAGCAGAAAGAGTCTAGACATGTACTGCCTGGTGCCCAGGGACTGAGGAGAGAGGACAGCAAGTGAGTAGCCAGGTTAGAGATGCATCTGCCAGGGTCAATGGCTCGGCAGGTACCTCTGGTAAGTCCGAGAAAGAGTTAGCTCTAATCACCAGGCAGGCCCAGAGAGCACAAAACCAAATGGCTAAGTAAGAACTGTTCTATCTCCTTAGCGCTCCTTCCTCCCCTAGTTTTCAGGGCAGTGGTAGAATAACTAGCTACCACTAGTGGGGGAGCTGAAGAGGAGAGAAGAGGGAGCAAAAGACTCCATCCCATTTCTCCACTGAAGTTTTCAAGCCTGAAGCAAGCTCAAGTTTGCAAAAGATTTAATGCCAAGTTTGTAGCTTTGACTATTAGATGTGACTAGATACATTAATTAAATAAGGTTGTAAGATGAAAAGTGACAGGGAGACTTATCTGACAGAAATTATGTGTCTGCTCACATCTTCACCCATGGGCAAAGGAAGATCACGCCCTCTCAAAGTTTCAGAGGATAGTGGGGGCAAAAATAAAACTAATTCTTGTGTAGCATATTGGTTATAGAAGTTCTGTTAAAATCATCCTGGCTTCTGTAAGGTTCTGCACTGTGGGAAAGTCTCAACACAGTTTTATCCCTGTAATCTCCCTTTCTCTTGAGATAATTGATATACCACATTTGTGGAAATGTCACTATCAATTCCTGATCTTTCTCTATCAAAGTTCTCATTGGCTCCTCTTTTTCTTCTAGCTCTCTAAAAATCTGTTACTCAGCATGTATAAATAGATCCAGAAGGAATGTTCCTAAGTTTCAATCATCACTGTAATCACTTCTTTCTAAATTACAGATCCACCAGGAAAAGGTCCTTGGGACCAACGCTGTGTTTCTCATTCATGGCTTTCTGTGGTCCAGGCCAGAGCAGGAGCTAAGTGTACTTGGTGTGTGTCTTATTTCATATTTTCCCACCCAATATATGCAATAATGCATATATGTGCACACACATGCTATTTGACTAGTTTTCTTCTAGAAGATATGACAGGCATTGTCTGATGGGCCACCAAGGCTCATGGCCCATCATCAAATTCACTTTAATCCCCAAGTTCTGACCATTTCTCATCACTGGATCTTTGATAGCCTGGGAAACCCAAGAAGCCACCTATAGGGCTTGAAGAGCAGGGCTGTCTTTACATCCCCTTCTCAGGAGATGCTGAAACATGAAACTCTCGCTGCCAGTTTCAGGTGCTGGAATCTGTTGAAGTCAGAGATCCCTAGTCCAGTCTCTCTCCACTTATTCACTGGCTCTCATCAACAGATACTTAGTGAGCACTTTTTAAGTGCCAGGCACTGTCTTAGGTGCTGAGGGCATACAGATGGATCCACCACTGTCTGTCCTGGAGTTCATGCTTACCGACCTCTGCCTTCAGCCTCTCTCTGTTCCAGGGAATGAGTGATGCAGGCTCAGTCTCATCTGGTGCCTGAGCTACTCCTAGCCAGGTAGACATAGAGGCCAGGCAGCTTGGACCGAAGACAAAACCTTGCCTTAGGGACTATCTGGTGTGGATACCACTGATGTGCAGCCAGAAATGGTCACTGCCATAGGCATCTCCAATACTGCCAGCCCCACTGCTCCTGGAAGTGAGATGTAATTTCTATCCTCCCGTCTACTACCAGAATGATTTCTCCTTGATTCCTGCTTTTTTGTGTGACTCACTCCAGCTTTAGTGTCCTAGGTGGATACCAAGTCACATGTTCATGCTCTGGCTGCTGGGGAGGTGGGAGAAAAGAGAATCTGGCCTTCTGTCGGGGAGGTGGACTCTGTCTCCCAGTAAGACTCACGTGATGGGAATTCTCCAAATACGGTAAGAGGGTTCAGATGGCTAATGTTCACTACATTAATAATATTTGAAAATGAATTTGAACTTTATCAATCATAACAGCATCTATATACAAATGAAAAATAAAGGTACAGATATTCACTAGAGGTGCAGATATTCACAAGATATTTTATCTAGTTCATTTCTGGCAAGGATCATGTTACTTTTTTGGTAACATGCCAGATAGGAAATATTTTAGGCTTTTTAACAATATGCTCTGATGTAACTATTCAACTCTGCTCCTGTAGCAAAAAAGCAGCTATGACAATATGTAAACAAATGAGCGTGGCTGCATTCCAAGAAAACTTTATGGACACAAATTGAATTTCATATGATTTTTATGTGTCATAAATTATTATTATTAATTTTTTTCAACTATTTAATAATATAAAAACCATTCTTAGCTTGTGAATAGTACAAAAGTAAGCATTGGGCTGGATTTGGCACATGGGCCATTTGGGACTCCTGATCTACAAGGATGATTCCTAAACTTTTTGGAGGTCTCAGACCAATTTGAGAATCAGATGGATTCTCAGAAAAGATACGGGATGGACCTTTTTCCTAGGGGCAAAAAGATATTCACATAAAACTTTTCATGTAACTTCAGGATATTCATGGAGTTGCTAAAGAGCCAATGGGCCCGGGTTACTTACTCTGGTATACAAATAATGCTAGCTGAGCATTTGGGCTTCCCACTCCCTTAGAAATTCCTCAGAGTCCCAGAGTTCACAGCCTTGGTTGGGAAGATAGGGGTGGAAAGGTGTGATACCTCTCCTCATCCATTATAAGGTAACTATAGTTGTTTTGTTTGGGCACAGCTAGCTGCTATGGGGATTTGAACCGATGACCTTGGTGTTATAAGGCTGCACTCTAACCAACTGAGCTAACTGGCTAGCTGAAAAGGTAACTAGTTTTCTTTTGTTAGGGCAGCTGGCCAGTACTCCTCATCCATCATAAGGATCACAGCCAACACTTCTGTAACAAAAGACACATTAACAAGAGAAAAGCATAATGAATTTATTTTATGGGGATTTGAACCGATGACCTTGGTGTTATAAGGCTGCACTCTAACCAACTGAGCTAACTGGCTAGCTGAAAAGGTAACTAGTTTTCTTTTGTTAGGGCAGCTGGCCAGTACTCCTCATCCATCATAAGGATCACAGCCAACACTTCTGTAACAAAAGACACATTAACAAGAGAAAAGCATAATGAATTTATTTAATCAAAGTTGTATGTAACACAGGAGCCTTCAGAAATGAAGACCCGCAGACCCAGGGTAAACTTTTTATGCTTGGGTTTGATGAAAAATGGACAGCATGTAGAAATGTGATTGGACAAAAGGGTAGGATCTAATGGAAATAGACTAGGGGGTGGGGGCAGGGGGGAACCCAGCAAGGCCTGTCTGTTCAGATTCTTCTTGGCCTCTCTGTGTAGCATTCCTTCCTCCCTGGTTTGGGGCAGAACCCATCTGGAATGAAGTGGGTCTTTTGACCTACTATTGGACAAAGTAGATCAGAGAACTTCTTTATGGCCAGCTCATACACAGAAGGCAGGGGAAGTATAGAGTAATGTTTCTAGGTTTTATGGCTTGCTTTAGGAGACAGAAGTTCTAGTCTCTATGACCCACCTTGGGGAAGAGGAATTCTAGTTTCTGTGACTCATTTTGGGGGAAAAATAAGGGTGGGAGACAGGACAGGAGAAGGTAAAAAAGAGACTTTGCTTCTGAGTCCTTCTTTTATAGTCATCAGGAGAAATCACTCTCGGAGACCGAAATAGAAAAAAAACCCAACAACTTTATTGCCAGCAGCTGAGACCGCACTAGCCAACTCAGAGTGCGGCCCCAAGCCGTTTTTACTTTCGGTTTTTTTTTTTTTTTTTTTTTTTTTTTTTTCCTTTTTGAGACCGGCCACACCGCGCTTAGCCAGTGAGCACATCGGTCAGCCCTATATAGGATCCGAACCGCGGCGGGAGCGCTACTATGCTCCCAGCACCGCACTCTCTCTAGTGCGCCACGGGCTCGGCCCTACTTTCGGTTTTTAAAGCTGTAAGCGTGGCAACTTGGTTGCCCAACCACCGCGCTAGGAGTTATTAGCCAATGCAAGCAAGCCAACAGTACATAAGCTAATTTCGCGGTTAGCATGGCTCCTCCCAGCCCCTCCCACATTTTCCCGCCCAGGTTTTTCCCGCCTGAGTTTATACAAAATGGAGGGGTTTTCTTAAAATGGCGTCAGTCCCATCAACAGCAGAAACATCATTTCATTCCTCACTGTTTTTTTTTAACTATGAGAGCAAATCCCTGCTCATGGATCGATATCTGTACCCCAGTTAAGATCTTTAAGGTCCTCTAGATCTTCTAGAGGAATTTGATCATAATGAAACCGTAAGATTAAAAGTTTAACAGCTTGTATTCTTTCCTTTATAATGTTGGTGAGTTTGTTGAGGATGCGGGGGCCCATCATGAGTAGTAGGAGGAGAATTACTATGGGACCCGCTAGGCTAGAAACCAGAGTAGTTAACCAAGGTGAAAAATTGAACCAGGATTCAAACCAGTCTGAGGACTGAGCTCGGTCTTGTTCCCATTGTCTAATGCGTTCTCTTAATTTTTTCATGGAGTCTTTAACAACTCCGATATGGTCAGTATATACACAGCACTCTTCCTTTAATGCCAAACAGACTCCCCCTTATAGAAAGAGGAGGTCAAGTCCTCTACGGTTTTGGAGGACTACCTTGGAAAGGGAAGACAAGGAAGTTTGGAGGAAGGTTATAGAATTTTCGAGCTCTCAGAGATCCTGGTCGATAGTTTGTTGTAATCCTGTTAAAGCAGAGTTTGGGGTACTTAATGCAGCTACCCTGGTCCCTAACCCATCTAAGCCTACAGTGGAAGCAATGGTGAGAAGTGTTATAGGCTCCCTTTTGGACCTATGTAAAGGGTCTGAACTAAGCTCGGGGAGAAATTGGTCAGAGGCATAAACAGAAGCTCTGAGAAATAGGAATACCAGGACACAATACCCTCCAGTCTTATTTAGCATTTGTCCATGGACACATGAGGTTATTCCAGTTGTACAGGCCCACCATGTCTCCTTTGGGGGTATGTAGTAGCCTGAGTAAGCGATGGAGGAGTTAACAGTTTGGCAGGGTCTGGTATGGGTGGAATAATTTCCTATACAGGTCCCATTTCCTGTAAGTAGTTCTAAGGTGGTTCCTGTACCTGGATGTTGCAAGCAGTGGTTATCAATGTCTGTCTTAATGGTATGATTTCCTGAAACCGCTATTCCTTCATAATAAGGGGGTGAGGTTAGCAAGCATATCCAGCATCCGGGGCCAATGACATTTGGGTTGGTGGTGTTTAGTACCATTACATGTACTTTTTATTTGGTCCCAGAATCGTTGGCTGGAAGAACTGTAATTGAGAAAGTGGGGGGCAGAGACTCTAGGGAATGGGCTTGGTGGAATCAGCAGGGGGGTTATCAATTGGTTAGGGCCAATAGCCATGGGTTTTATCAAGGATGTTATAATTAGTCTAATTTTAATAATTCCTCCTGGGTTGACAAAGGAACCATAAGTTGGATGCCCCAAGTTAGGCCCATCTTCCAATCAGTTAAGGAGTGGGCTCTTCCTGCAGGAGTAAAGGTGATATTGACTCGGTTGGACGCCTGAGGAGTTCGTCCTCTGTAAACTGGGTCCCTTGTAATGGAAATGAGAGCATTTTTGCAGTTTGGGGGATTCCAACCTGGCCATCCTCCTGCTGACTCTACACAATCCAAAGTTTTACAATAGTAACTGTTTTCATATCCACATTGCCAATTATGGGGCCGGTTTATGGGTCCTGGGCATGCATACCATTGATAGTATAACCTTAGTCGGAGCTGGGGTATAGTAGGGAATAAATCAGTTAGGTTAAAGGCAAGTGACCTGGGAAAATCCATAGTAGTTAGGTTTACACCAGTCGTGCTAAAAGAACTTAATACACGGCGAGATGAATCCCCTACCTGGGTTATTTCCCGAGTAAAATTATAAACAGCATGGGAATTTGCAGTGACATAGTTTAAGGTTTGAACCAAAATATTTAAAACAATTAACCAGAACATTTTTAAGTCTTATCTTAAAAGGTGAGTCTGTTTGTTGAACGGTCCATCCGTCTCCTGAAGCATCTTTGGTGGGCGGTGCAGGCTTTATGTAGGTTCAATGAATCCAGGCGTCCTTTCCAGCAACTTTCACTGCTGTTGGGCTGCTGAGGATCACCTGGAATGGTCCGGACCACCAAGTCTGGAGTGCTCCTGCAGTTAGTCGCTGGACGTAAACTAGGTCCCCAGGCTGGGGAATGGGCACTTTGGCTTCCCATTCCTGCTTGGGAGAAGGGTCGTTAGTAACATCAAGCTTATTTCGGATCTCTGAGAAAACCTGTTGGAGTGCTTGGAGTTCACCCAGTATAGGGAAGGTAATCCCTGAGTATTGGGTTCATTTGCTATGGCCTTGGGCAACAGGGGTAGTGGTCGCCCAAACAATATTTCAAAAGG
This sequence comes from Galeopterus variegatus, assembly GCF_000696425.1. Classification (NCBI taxonomy): domain Eukaryota; kingdom Metazoa; phylum Chordata; class Mammalia; order Dermoptera; family Cynocephalidae; genus Galeopterus; species Galeopterus variegatus. Next base: position 251,243 of record NW_007727891.1, read on the forward strand.
TGTAAAATTTTCTAAGGGGTATTCCTAATCCTTAACAGAGCAAAAGGAAGGAGGTCCACCCAGTTTTCACCAGTCTCCAAGTGGAGTTTTGTCAACGTTTCTTTTAAAGTTCTATTTATCCTTTCTACTTGTCCAGAGCTTTGAGGCCTGTAAGCACAGTGTAATTTCCAAGTAATTCCCAGGCTTTGGGCCATCTGCTGGGAAACTTAGGCTATGAAGGCTGGGCCATTATCCAACCCTATTGCTATGGGGAGGCCGAATCGGGGTATAATTTCATATATGAATTTTTTGACAACTATCTGAGCTGTCTCTGTTCTGGTTGGGAAAGCTTCAACCCATCCCGAGTAAGAATCCACACAAATAAGCAAATATTTGTATCCATACCTTCCTGGTGTGACCTCAGTGAAATCGACTTCTCAATGTTCTCCAGGATATTTTCATTTTTGTCTATTTCCTTGCCATTTTTTAGCAACCTTTTTGGCATTTACTTGTGCACATGGGAGACAGCGTTGAGTGACAGTTTCTATTGCCTTTTGCATATTATTGAAGTTAAAACTTTTTCTCCATAAAGTAAATAACTTAGTTTTCCCCAAGTGGGGTGCCTTATGAGTATCTAAAACCAGGCAGGCCCCCAAGTTCTCTGGTAACCAAAGTGTCCCATCTTTAGACTTGATCCATCCAGTGTCTTGATCGGGCTCTAACCCAAGTTTCTTGGCCCCCTCTAGATCAGTTTTTGAGTAAGCTGGCTTGGCTGGCAGCTGGGGCTCCCGTAAAGCAGGCACTATGGTTGTGATCCCCACTGATTTTAAGGCAACTGCTTTTGTGGTTTGATCCACGAAATTATTCCCTAGTATTGTGGGAGAGTCCCCCCGTTGGTGTGCTTTACAATGGATGATGGCGACCTTGGTGGGGAGCCAGATGGCCTTTAGTAGGGCCAGGATCTCTGGTACATTTTTGATGGTTTTCCCTTCTGATGTTAACAGTCCTCTCTCTTTATATAATGTCCCATGTACGTGTGCCGTGGCAAAAGCATACCTGCTGTCCATATAGATGTTCACTGTTTTCCCTTGGCTCAGCTGTAATGCCTTCCTAAGGGCAATGAGCTCTGCTCATTGTGCTGATGTTCCTGGGCCCAGAGCTTGTGACCATATAACGGCCTCTGTAGAGACTGCTGCTGCTCCTGCATACCAGATCCTGTCAATCATGTAGCTACTCCCATCTGTGAACAAGGTTAGTTCTGCTCCTTCCCAAGGAGAGTCTTTTAAATCTGGCCGGGTCCCTTGGAAGGTAGACAGTACCTCCAGGCAGTCATATATGGGTATCTTTGGGTCAGAAGCAATGTGGCAGGGTTTATAGTGGTTGCAGGAAGGAATTTAACGTGCGTTGGGTCTAACAGCAAGGCTTGGTAATGAGTCAGGCACGCATCTGAGATCTATTTCCCAGGGGGGGTCTTTAATAGGGTCTCAACTCCATGGGGGGAGATTACTCGGAGCTCTTGCCCTAAGGTTAATTTGTTTGCCTCCTTAACAAGGAGGGCAGTAGCCACGGTTGCCCTTAAGCAGTTACGCCATCCAGAGGCTACTGGATCTAACTTGCGAGATAAGTAGGCAACTGGTTGTTTTCAGGGCCCTAAATCTTGGGTGAGGACCCCCTTTGCAATTCCCTTCTTTTCTGCCACAAAGAGGGAAAATGGCTTATTCAAGTCTGGGAGGGCTAATGCTGGGGCCTGGGTGAGGGCAAATTTAAGGCTTTCGAAGGCCTTTTGCTGTTGCTCTGTCCAGGTTATTTCCTCCCCAGGGCCCTTGATGGCCCCATACAGGGGTTGGGCTATCTCGGCAAAGTTTAAAATCCATAGTCTGCAGTACCCTGCAGCTCCGAGAAATTCCAGAATTTGCCTCTTAAAAAGTGGCTGGGGTATTTGGAGAATAGCTTCTATTCATTTCAGGGAAAGTTTCTGTCTCCCCTCTGACAAGATGTATCCTAAATAAGTTACAGATGGTAGACATAATTGAGCCTTTTTGGTGGATACCCGATATCTGAGGCCTTGTGAGGTTGTCAAAAGGTCCTTAGTTGCCTCCTGGCAATCTTGGTAGGAGCTAGCAGCAAGGAGTAGGTCATCCACATATTATAAAAGTGCA
>NW_007727891.1:254380-262688 GCF_000696425.1 Galeopterus variegatus
CCCTCTGACAAGATGTATCCTAAATAAGTTACAGATGGTAGACATAATTGAGCCTTTTTGGCGGATACCCGATATCTGAGGCCTTGTGAGGTTGTCAAAAGGTCCTTAGTTGCCTCTGGCAATCTTGGTAGGAGCTAGCAGCAAGGAGTAGGTCATCCACATATTATAAAAGTGCAACCTTGGGTCCCCATTTTACCTTGTAAGGCTGTAAATCCTGGCTGAGAGCCTCATCAAACAGCGTAGGAGAATTCTTGAATCCTTGTGGCAGTCAAGTCCATGTTAGCTGTCCAGAGAAGCTCCCATCAGGGGTGTTCCATTCGAACACAAAGATGGGCTGGCTGGAACTAGCCAAAGGTAGGCTGAAAAAGGCATCCTTTAAATCCAACACTACATAAACCTTATGGTCAGGTGGCAGGAGACTGAGGAGAGTATAGGGATTTGGAATGGTGGCATGGACAGTTTCCACTCTTTTATTAACTTCTCTGAGATCCTGCACAGGTCTGAAGTCCCCTGTACCAGGTTTTTGGACCGGCAGCAGGGGAGTGTTCCAGTTGGACTGGCATGGAATTAAAATGCCTTTTTTCATAAGCCTATTTATGTGTGGGGTTATGCCTTCTCTGGCCCTCAGGGGAATAGGGTAGTGCTTTACCCTGATTGGTGTGGCAGAACTAGTCATTTGCACCACAATGGGAGCTTGGTGCTTTGCTAGGCCTGGGGGATTAGTCTCTACCCATACACCTGGTATTTCTTTCATGTAGATAGCCAACAACCTTTTTTTATGTTGGGTTGGGCCGTCTAAAGTTTCAGTCTCTAGAAGTTTATATTCCTCTTGTAAAGGCACAGTTACCATTAGGGTAGTGACTTTCCCATTCAGTTGGAGATTGGCAAAAGCAGGCCCAAAGCTGATGGTGGCTCCCAATTTATGAAGCAAATCTCTACCCCAAAGGGGGTAGGGGCAGTCTGGCATAAGGAGGAGGGAATGTGTAACAGTCTTCCTTCCAAAGTCGAGCACCAGTCCAAGAGCAAAATTTAGTCCTTCCTGTTGCCCCTTGGATGGGGATTGGCGATCTAGAACTGTGCTGCTCAGGTTTTTGGAGCACTGAATATGTTGCCCCCAAGTCAAGAAGAAATGACACGGGTTTGCCCTCTACTTTTAGTGTTACCTTGGGCTCCCAGGGGCAGCTTCTTGTGGAGCCCCGGCCTCATCAATTGTCTGAATCTTGTGTCATGTGTAAGATGGCCTTGGGACCTGTCTTGTCTTTTAGCAGGGAGCAATCCTTCTTCCAATGGCCTTTTTCCTTACAGTAGGCACATTGGTCCTTGTCCAGAGGTGGGTGTTTATTTGGGCCAACACCTTGGGACTTCCTTCTCTGTTGTCCTCATTTGGGTTGTTCTGGACCAGTGAGGAGGACTTTCGTTAGCCTTTTTAGCTGTCTATCTTCAGGTGGATCACAGGTATGGTAAACCTTTAGGGCTATCTCAACCAGCTCAGAGAGAACCTTGCCTTCAAAGCCCTCTAATTTTTGTAACTTATGCTTAATGTCTGGGGCTGACTGAGTTACAAAGGCCAAATTAATAGCTCACCTATTTTCAGGTGCCTCTGGGTCAATCGGTGTATAAATCTGATAAGCCTCCAGGAGGCACTCAAGGAAAGCACTAAGGGACTCATTTGGCTGTTGGGTTAGTTACTTCAGTAACCTTTGAAAGGTTAGTTGGTTTCCGGGCTGCTGCTCAGACGCCCCCGCAGCAGAGTCTGGTGATACCGATCGAGGGCCTCCTTACCTCTATCTGTGTTGGGGTCCCATTCAGGACGGACTGATGGGAAGACAAGGGATATGCAGTCAGGATCATCTGTGGAATGGCCATCAGGCCCAGGTATGCCCTTCCGTGCCTCCCACTGGATTCTTTCTTGCTCCTCGGAGGTAAATAAGGTCTGCAGCAACTGCTGACAATCATCCCAGGTGGGCTGATGAGTAAAAAAGACAGACTCGAGGAGTGAGATTAGCCCTAGGGGTTCCACTGAAAAGGAGGGATTCCGATTCTTCCAGTTATACAGATCAGTAGTAGTAAAGGGAACATAAACCATGAAGGGTCCCTGAGGTCCTGGGGCCTCACGCAAAGGAAAGAGGTGGACCAGGGGAGAAGAAGAGGAGTGAGAAGAGGCAGAGGGTGAAGAGAGTTCAGGGGAATAAGGGGCACCTGAACAGGTGTGAGGAGGTGAAAGAAGGGGGTCGTCCATCCACTGGGGGTTGTCTGCATAAGGGGGTGGCTGAACTACATCTTCTTTGTCAGGGGGTGAGGGGAGTACAGGCTTCTGAGACCGGGAGGGCGGTCTGGCCAGGAGAATGGTTCGCATCGCTCGCAGATGTGAAGGTTTCTTGACTTCTGGAAAACATTTCTCTAACCAAGGGGGTGGAATGGTTAAAATTTCGATCCAGATTTGGATGTAGGGAACCTGGTCCGCGTTCCCAGGTTTCCCGAAAATGACCCGGCTGACAGCCTGCACAAGGGGAAGACTAGTAGAGCCTTCTGCAGGCCATCCAACGTCAAAATCTGGCCAGTCTATTTCACATAAAATTCTTAAAACATATGGTGAGACTGACACACCTAAATCAAGTGCCTTCTCCTGAAATGTTTTAAAATTTGTGAGAAAGCATTGAAGGACTGTTGGCTTAGAGATCCTTGTCCCATGTTGACCTGAGGGGCAAGATTTGGCCAAGCACATAAAATGGACAGACTCACAACAACATAAACCCACAAGGTTAATATAAAGACAAACACAAAGACAATACACAAGTTTGGCCACCAAGGGAGGCCACCAAGTGGACCGCAGCGATGTCTTGCTGGGTCCGGGGAAGAGGCGTTGTGACTGTGTCCAGTCTGGCCTGATCCCCACCAAAAGAGTTGATTCACCCAAATCTAGAGGTGCCAGAAAATCCTAAGCTGGACATCAGAAGATCTTGTGCCTCCATGGCTGAGGAACGTCTTCTCAGGAGCTCCCCCCTAGAGACTTCGTAGTGTGGGGAAAATATCTCAGCACTGTGGGATTGGTCTCCGAGGGGTAACGGTGATCCCAGACAACCCTCCAAATGTTATAGGTGTTGGGAGAAATCACCCTCGGAGACCGATACGGAAAAAAAAACTTTATTGCCAGCAGCCGGGACCACACTAGCCAATTAAAAAAAAAAAAAAAAAAAAAAAAAAAAAAAAAAAAAAAATTTGTGAGAAAGCATTGAAGAACTGTTGGCTTAGAGGATCCTTGTCCCATGTTGACCTGAGGAGCAAAATTTGGCCAAGCACATAAAATGGACAGACTCACAACATAAACCCACAAGGTTAATATAAAGACAAATACAAAGACAATACACAAGTTTGGCCACCAAGGGAGGCCACCAAGTGGACCACAGTGACGTCTCACTGAGACAAACACAAAGACAATACACAAGTTTGGCCACCAAGGGAGGCCACCAAGTGGACCACAGTGACGTCTCACTAGGTCCAAGGAAGAGGTGTTGCAACTGCATCCAATCTGGCCTGATCCTCACCAAAAGAGTCGACTCACCCAAATCTAGAGGCACCGGAAAATCCTAAACTGGCCAGCAGAAGATCTTGTGTCTCCGGGGCTGAGGAACGTCTTCTCAGGAGCTCCCCCCTAGAGACTTTGTAGTGTGGGAAAAATCCCTGCACTGTGGGGTCAGTCCCCGAGGGGTAATGGTAATCCCGGATGAGCGCCCAAATGTTATAGGCGTCAGGAGAAATCACCCTCGGAGACCAAAGTGGGAAAAAAAAAAAAACTTTATTGCCAGTAGCTGGGACCACACTAGCCAGTTCAGAGTGTGGCCCAAGCCGTTTTTACTTTCGGTTTTTAAAGCTGTAAGTGCGGCAACTAGGTCGCCCAATCACCGTGCTAGGAGTTATTAGCCAATGCAAGCAAGCCAACAGTACATAAACTAATTTTGCAGTTAGAATGGCTCCTCCCAGCCCCTCCCACATTTTCCCATCCGGGTTTTTCCCACCTGAGTTTATACAAAATGGAAGGGTTTTCTTAAAATGGCATCAGTCCCGTCAACAGCAGAAACATCATTTCACTTCCAATCTTCATCAGTTCAAAATACTCAGTATACTAAAGTGCCATACTTTGAGATATTGTTTTCTGAGCCCCAACAGGAGCCACTACCTTCTTAGACCAAAACAAATAAAAGGAGCTTTTTCAGCTCCACTCTGAAGCAATTGCTTTGTTACTGCCGATGTCTCCAGCAGGGTACAATAAACTGTAATTAGGGGAGGACTGTCTACTAGGAAGGGGGAGGATTGCTAGAAAGGTCACATTGCATTCATAGCCCAGTTGGTGTCCCTCATGAGTTAATATAATGGCAGAAGACAAGCCAGTGAACTGTGGGGTTCAAACTCATCACTGATGCACCATTACTGTTAACACTCAATTTTTTTTTAAGCTGATAATAGGTACCATCAGTATTTGTTATGTTATTTCTTGTATTTTTTTGTATATAGAGAATTTTTTTAAATAAAGATATTTTTGGCTCTAACCTGGGCTGGTGATTTCCATGACTCAGGTTAGACTGTCTACAGGTAGGGGTGAACTCAGTCCTTGTGTGAACTTATCTGGGACAAACGTGCTAGGAAGGTGGGGTGGATATTGCTGTGTGGCCTGTTAATATCGCACCGATCCTTGACTCTCATAAAGGAGGTGGTCAAGAGCACAGACCCTGGTGCCAAACTCAACCTTGTTCTAATTCTGGATTCAGTCACTTAGAAGCTGTGTGGCCTTAAGCAGGTTACCTAACCTATTGGTAACTTTGTTCCCTCATCTGTAAAATGGGGATGATAAAATTACCTATTTCATAGGAATGTTATGAAAATTAAACGAAGAAATGCTTGTAAAGTGTTGAGCACAATGCCTGGAGCCTTAGTGTTTGTTAAAAATAGAGAATGCCCCTTTGGTAACTCGAAGGAGGCAAGTTTTTCTCCTCGCTGGGTGCAATTACCTAGTGAAGCACTAGATGACAGCAAAGCATGATTCCTTAGTATCTGAGCATTGCCTGCTTTGCATCAGCTGCCCTGGGTGTTCCCAGCACCTGCCAAGGGGCCCCTGTGGGCAAAGCCACTACCCCTCTAACCAGGCTGCACTAACGGTTGCTAGACCACACCGAGCTCATTGCAGTCTGTGCCTTTGTTCTGACTGAGCCATGTGACCATCACTGAAGATTTTCTTAGATGTGGGATTACTTTGCCAAAGATTATGAATAATTTTGAGGCTTTGATACATATTGCTGAATTGCCCTCTGAAGAAATTGTACCAACGGATATCCCACCAAGAGTGGGGTATGGATCCCTGCCCCACAATAATATTGGGTATTATTATCCTTAACAATCTCTTCTCAGGGTAGAGGATGAAAAATGATATCTTTTTTCATTTGCATTTATTTGTTAAGTTTAAACATACTTCTATTGGGATTTTTTTAAGTCATCTGTTTATATCCTCTGTCCACTTTTCTATTGAGATGTTCACTTTTTAAAAAGCTAATTCTACAATATGAATATTAGTAGCATTTTTTATCATATATACTGCAAATATTTTTGGTTGCATAAACATGTTTAACGCTATTTATTCAGTTTTTGGATGAGTAATGCCATCAGCTTATTCAATATGAAAAAGAATCGAAAGGTGAAAAGGATCCTTCCCAACCCAGTTCTCACCCTTCCCTAATAGATTTCATGGTTAATAATTTCTCATGTTGCTCCAGAAATGTTTTGTGCGTATAAAAGCCAATACAAATATATATGCCCCTTTCTAAACAAATGTTATTAGCATACATCGTGCTGGACTACAGTTCTATGCCTTGCTTAATTTTTTTACTTAACAATGTATCTTTTTTTTTGTAGTAAAAATAAACTTTATATTATTATTATTATTATTATTTTTTTTTTTTGTCTTTTGTCTTTTTCCGTGTCCGGCAATGGATCGTAACCCTCAGTGTTGCCCCCGTACCGGACCGGGGACCGGCAACGGGATTGCAACCCTCAGTGTTGCTCCAGCACCTCGCTCAGCCAGTGAGCGGGAACCGGCCTGTATGTGGGATCCGAACTCTCGGGCGGGAGCGCCGCCGCGTTTCCCAAGCAGCGCACTATCCAGTGCGCCACCGGGCCGGCCCAACTTTATATTATTAATACAATAGCTGCCATCCATATACTGGTGTTGATGTTCCAGAGAGAGAAAATAAAATATAAGCATTCTATAATAAGTTTTCATTTGCCTGTTCAAGAAATTCTAGGGAAAATACTCTAGTTCTGTTCAACAGTATGGCTTGAGGAGTTGAGAATTTTTTTCATGATAAAAATAATTTTGGTGGCCCCAACCTTGATAATTTGTAAAGGGAGAAGTAAAAAAAAAAAAATGTCTATATATCAATAATGAATGCTTTCCTCTCTTTGAATTAAATATTGATTATAACCAGAACAATGTCTCTTTGAGATAATTCCACATCACTCTACGAAAAGCTTCCTCATGTTTTATAGCATGATAGTGTTCTATTGTATGTATTATATTTTATGTAACAAGCCTCCTATTGATGGACATTTAGGTTATTTCTGTTAGTTTGCTTTTACAAACAATGCTACTGTGAACAAACAGCCTTATATATACCTCATATTAAACATGTGCAAGTGGATCTCTAGGATAAGTTCCTGAAAACAGGATCGTTGGGTCAAAGGTCTAATGGTTATAATTTAGGTAGATACTGACAAATTGCCCTCTCTAGAGACTGTGCCAATTTATACTGCCACCATTGATGTATAAAAGCACCTGTTTAACTGGAGCCAAATAGAGCATTATCAAACTTTTAGATTTTTGTGAAACTAATAGGTGAAAAATTATGCCTCAGAAGAGTTTTAGTTAATATTTCTCTTGAGTGCGATTGAACATCTTTTTTTTTTTTTTTTAAAGATGACCAGTAAGGGTCGGCCCCGTGGCGCACTGCTACAGTGCGCCCGCCTGGGAGCCCGGCGGCGCTCCCGCCGAGGGTTCGGATCCCACTTACAGACCGGTTCCCGCTCACTGGCTGAGCGAGGTGCGGGTGCAACACTGAGGGTTGCGATCCCGTTGCCGGTCATGGTCCAGTAGGGGCGCGACACTGAGGGTTGCGATCAGTTGCCGGACACGAAAAAAGACAAAAAAAGGAAATAAATAAATAAATAAATAAAGATGACCGGTAAGGGCCGGCCCGGTGGCGCACTGCTACAGTGCGCCGCTTGGGAGCGCGGGGGCGCTCCCTCCGAGGGTTCAGATCCCACATACAGACCGGCCGCTCACTGGCTGAGCGAGGTGCGGACGCAACACCGAGGGCTGCGATCCCGTTGCCGGTCATGGTCCAGTATGGGCACGACACTGAGGATTGCGATCCATTGCCGGTCACGAAAAAAGAAAAAAAAAAGGGGGAAAAAAAAAAAAGATGACCTGTAAGGGGATCTTAACCCTTGACTTGGTGTTGTCAGCACCACGCTCACCCAGTGAGCAAACCGGCCATCCCTATATGGGATCCGAACCCGTGGCCTTGGTGTTATCAGCATCTCACTCTCCCGAGTGAGCCACAGGCCGGCCCCAACATCTTTTTAAATAAGTCAGAGACATTTGTATCTCCTTTTCTGTGAACTGTCTGTTCATTGTCCTTTTTCCTGTTAGTCTTTTGTGGGGGAGGTGCGGGGGTTCACTATTTATTTATGACAAATATTTCCTATCCTCGATTCTCTCCATTCAGATGTTCTTTGAGACAATGCCGTCTGCCTTGGCCAACTGGAGAATGGAGTCATTTGACTCACCCATCCTGCGAATGGTCCCTTGGATTGCATAGGTTTTAAAGCAGCCGTTAAACCTGCCGGTGCCCTTGTTAGTCTCAGCCACATTCACATGGATGGACGTATGGTCCTTGGACCGGTGAGGCGGGAGCTGGCGGAGTATTTCCCCGGCACGTACGGGTGCAGGAATTCACTAGCGTTGTTCTGCATGTCACAGCCGGACCTACTGCCACCACGAGTTGCGCTAGCACAGAAAGCTGTTAGTCTTCTTTCTTAATGGTTTGTAGGAGGTCTTTATATGAGAGAGTGATGTGTGTTGCAAGATTTTTTTTTCGAGATTGTCATTTTTGATTTTTCTCTTTTTTGATTGCAATGAAGATTGACTTCATTTTTATGTGATTTATCAATCCTTAATTTTATGTATCCTAGATTTTTTTTTTTATAATTAGAAATATCTCCCCCTCTCCAAGGTAAACATTTTTCCTATGCTTCCCTT
>NW_007727891.1:263172-264034 GCF_000696425.1 Galeopterus variegatus
TTTTTTATAATTAGAAATATCTCCCCCTCTCCAAGGTAAACATTTTTCCTATGCTTCCCTTTAATACGTTTATGATTTCATTTTTTAACATTTCAATCTTTGAGCCATTTGGAATTTGTCCTGGGATACAGTAAGGAATGAAGCCAGTTCAGTTTTTTGTTTTGTTTTGGCGACTGGCGGGTATAGGGATCCCAACCCATGACGTTAGTGTTATAAGGCTGTGCTCTAACCAACTGCTAACCAGCCAGCTTCCAGTTCAGTTTTTATCCAGATGGGTAATTGTTGTTACTTGTTGATATTACTTGTTGAATAGTTCGTCTTATTCATGACCATTCGTTTCTTTTTTCACAGATTTTTTCTTTTTTTTATTGAAACATAATTGATTGTACATATCTGTGGGATACAGCTTAGAATATCAATACCTGTGTGCAATATATGGTGCTCAAATCAGGATAATTAGAATATTCAACATTACGAAATGTAATCATTTTTTGTGGCCCTTTACCAAGTTCCCACTAACCCCTCTCCCTCTCCCCCTTTCCCACCTCTGGTGACCTCAGTTATGCTCTCTCCTTTTGAAAGTTCAACAATTGTGATTGTTGTTTGTTTGTTTGTTTCTTTGTTTATTTTTTTAGCTCCCACTTATGAGTGAAGACACACAGTATTTCTCTTTCTGTGCCTGGTTTATTTCACTTATAATTTTCTCTAAGTTCATCTATGTTGCTNAAAAACACTTGTGGCTATGGGCCGGCCCGGTGGCGCACTGCTACAGTGCGCAGCTTGGGAGCGTGGCAGCGCTCCCACCGAGGGTTTGGATCCCATATACAGACCGGTTCCCGCTCACTGGCTGAGCGAGGTGCGG
>NW_007727891.1:265009-285233 GCF_000696425.1 Galeopterus variegatus
CATTTTTTATTCTCTGTCTTTTTGATACTGGCTAGTCTAACTGGCATGAAATGATATCTCAATATGGTTTTGATTTGCATTTTCCCTTATGCTTGAAAAAATGTTCAGCATTTTTTCATGTGTCTGTTGGCCATTTGTATATCTTCCTTTGAGAAATGCCTATTTAGCCCCTTTGCCCATTTTTTAATCAGGTTAGTTTTTTTTTACTGTTAAATCATTTGAGTTCCTTGCATAATCTGGATATTAATCCCTTGTCGGATGCATAGTTTGCAAACATTTTCTCCCATTCTGTAAATTGTCTTTTTGCTCTATTAATTGTTTCTTTTGTTGTGCAGGAGCTTTTTAGCTTGATATAATCCCATTTGTTTATTTTTGTTGTTGCCTGTGCTTTTGGGCTCCCATTCATAAAGTCTTTGCCCATCCTAGTTCCTGAAGTGTTTCCGTTATGTTTTCTTTTAGGAGTTTTATAGTTTAAGGTCTTAAATTTAAGGCTTTAATCCATTTTTTTTAATTTAATGTTTAGATAGAAAATTATTTTCTCAACATAGAAATGAAGGAAAACACTACAAATTAAATTTAAAGTCAATTGATAAGGAACAAATGTGACACTCAAAGATTAACATCCTTAACACAAAAAGAACTCTTAAAAATGAATTAGAAAAATCTAAGCAGAAATTTGTTGAAGGACATGAGCAGATAAGTCACACACCCTAAAAAACACTTGTGGCTATGGGCCGGCCCGGTGGCGCACTGCTACAGTGCGCAGCTTGGGAGTGTGGCAGCGCTCCCGCCGAGGGTTTGGATCCCATATACAGACCAGTTCCCGCTCACTGGCTGAGCGAGGTGCGGGCGCAGCACCGAGGGTTGCGATCCCGTTGCCGGTCCCGGTCCGGTTCGGGCGCAACACTGAGGGTTGCGATCCGTTGCCAGACACGAAAAAAGGAAAAAAAAAAAAAAAAAAACACTTGTGGCTAATAAGTACATTCTAAGATGTTGTTGTGGGGGAGAGGAGGGGCACGGCTGGCTCTCAACTCCTGTCTTAGGACCCTGTGTGGCTAGATCCATTGCTTGCCTAGTTGTGGGTGGCAGTGGGGTTGAGGCCCATGGCCCCCACCTCTTTAATCCATTTTGAGTTGATTTTGCTATATGGCAAGAGGCACGGGTCTAGTTTCATTCTTCTGCATGTGGATGTCCAGTTTTCCCAGCACCACATATTGAAGAGACAGTCTTTTCCCCAATGTATGTTCTTGTTGCCTTTGTCAAAGATCAGTTGGCTGTAAGTCTGTGGATTAATTTCTGAGTTCTCTGTTCTGTTCCATTGGGCTGAGCATCTATTTTTATGCCAGTACCATATTGTTTTGGTTGCTATAGCTCTGTAGTATAATTTGAAGTCAGTTAGTGTTATGACTCCGGCTTTTTTTTTAATTAGCAAATTCATTGTTACAAATTATACTTATTCTTTATGTCCCTTATCCAATCTCTCCCATTCCCCCTACCTCTCCCCCTTACTGGCTTTATTTTTGTTGCTCAGCATTGTTTTGTCTGTTTGGGGTCTTTTCCTCTTCCATATGAATGTTAGGATTTTTTTTTTTTCTATTTCTGTGAAGAATGTCATTGGTATTTTGATGGGGATTATGTTGAATCTATAGATTGCCTTGGGTAGTATGAACATTTTTACAATGTTAATTCTTCCAATGCAAGACCATGGAATGTCTTTTCATCTTTTTGTGTCCTCTCTAATTTCTTTCAGCATCGATTTGTGGTTCTCCTTGTACAGATCTTTCACCTCCTTATTTAAATTGATTCCTAGGTATTTTACTTTTTATGTGACTATTGTAAATGGGCTTGCTTTCTCGCTTTCTTTTTCTTCTAGTTTGTCATTGGAGTATAAAAATGCTACTGATTTTTGTTTGTTGATTTTGTATCCTGCAACTTTACTGAAATTGTTTATCAGCTCTAAGAGATTTTTGGAGAGTCTTTAGGTTTTATTCTAAGGTTTTATTCTATATATAGGATCATGCCATCTGCAAACAGGGACAGTTTCACTTTGTCTTTTCTAATCTGGATGCTCTTTATTTCTTTGTGTGATTGCTCTGACTAGTACTTCCAATACTATGTTAAATGGGAGTTAGGAGAGTGGGCATCCTTATCTTATTCCTATTCTGAAGGGAAAAGCTTTCAGCTTTTCCCCATTCAGAATGATATTGGTGATGGGTTTGTCACATATGGCTTTATTGTGTTGAGATATTTTCCTTCTATTCCTAATTTGCTGAGCGTCTTTATCATGAAAGGATGTTGAATTTTGTCAAGTGCTTTTCCTGCATCTATTGAGATAATCACATGGTTTTTGTCCTTGATTTTGTTGATTTGGTGTATCACATTTACTAACTTGCATGTGTTGAACCCTCCTTGCATCCCTGGGATGAATCCCACTTAATCATGATGTACACTGTTTTTGATGTGTAGCTGTATTCTGATTACTAATATTTTGTTGAGGATTCTTGCATCTATGTTCATCAGAAATATTGGCCCATGTTTTTGTTGTTGTTGTTATATCTGTCTGATTTTTGGTATCAGGGTGATGCTGGCCTAATAGTATTAGTCAGGGAGAATGGCCTCTGTTTCACATTTTTGGCATAGTTTGAAGGGAATTGGTACTAATTCCTCTTTAAATGTTTAGTAGAATTCAGCACTAAAGCCATCTGGTCCTGGGCTTTTCTTTGTTGGGAGACTTCTGATTACTGCTTCAATCTTGTTGCTTATTTATTTTATTTTTTTTTTAAAGATGACCGGTAAGGGGATCTTAACCCTTGACTTGGTGTTGTCAGCACCACGCTCAACCAGTGAGCGAACCAGCCATCCCTATATGGGATTCGAACCCTCGGCCCTGGTGCTATCAGCACCACACTCTCCCGAGTGAGCCACAGGCTGGCCCAATCTTGTTGCTTATTATTGGTCTGTTCAGGCTTTCTGTTTCTTCTTGATTCAGTGTTGATAGTTTGTATGTGTCCAGAAATGTATCCATTTCCTCCGGGTTTTCAAATTTGTTGGCATATAGTTGTTTGTAATAGTCTCTAATGATTCCTTGTATTTCTTTGGTATCAGTTGGAATGTCTTCTCTTTCATTCCTGATTTTTGTTATTTGGGTCTTCCTCTTCTTTTTCTTTTTCTTTCTTTCTTTCTTTCTTTCTTTCTTTTTTTTTTTTTTTGTTAGCTTAGCTAATCGTTGCTTATTTTGTTTATCTTCTCACTAAACCAACTTTTTGTTTCATTGACTTTTTGTATTGGTTTTTGGATCTCTATTTAATTTAGTTCTCATCCAATCTTAATTATTTCTTTTCATCTGCTAATTTTGGGATTGGATTGTTCTTGTCTTTTTAGTTCTTTGAGGTGTAGCATTAGGTTGTTTATTTGAAACATTTCTGTTCTTTTGATGTAAGCATTTATTGCAGTAAACTTCCCTCTTAGTACTGCTTTTGCAGTATCCCATAAGTTTTGGTATGATGTGTCTTTATTTTCATTAGCTCCAAGAAATTTTTTGATTTGCTGTTTAATTTCTTCTTGGATCCATAGGTTGTTCAGGAGCATGTTGTTCAATTTCCATGTATTTGTATAGTTTCCAGAGTCTTGCTTGTTATTGATTTCTAGTTTAATTTGGTGGTCTGCAAAGATACTCAAAATGATTTCAGTTTTTTAATTTGTTGAGACGATTTGTGACCTAACACGTGGTCTATCCTGGAGAATGTTCCATGTGCTGATGAGAAGAATATATATTCTGTAGTTGTTAGATGAAGTGTTCTGTAGATATCTGCCAGGTTCAGTTCGTCTAAGGTATAGTTTAAATCCTGTGTTTCTCTGTTGATTTGTTGCCCCAATGACCTGTCCAATGCTGACAGAAGGGTGTTCAGGTCTCCACCTATTATTGTGTTGAGGTCTATCTCTTTCTTTAGGTCTAATAGTGTTTGTTTTATATATCTAGGTGCACCAGTGTTGGGTTCATATATATTTATGATTGTTATGTCTTCTTGCTGAATAGATCCCTTTATCATTACATAGTGGCCTTTTTTGTCTCTTTTTATGGTTTTTAGTTTAAAGTCTATTTTATCCATTATAAGAATAGCTACTCCTGCTCATTTTTTTTTTTTTTTGTCTTTTTCGTGACCGGTAAGGGGATCGCAACCCTTGGTGTGGTGTCACCCACACCGCGCTCAGCCAGTGAGTGCACCGGCCATTCCTATATAGGATCCAAACCCGCGGCGGGAGCGTTGCTGTGCTCCCAGTGCCGCACTCTCCCGAGTGCGCCACAGGCTCGGCCCAACTCCTGCTCATTTTTGGTTTCCGCTTGCATGGTATATTTTTTTCCATCTCTTCACTATTTGTGTGTGTCTTTTTTTTTTTTAATTCAATTTTTTTTTTTTGACTGGTAAGGGGATCGCAACCCTTGGTGTGGTGTCGCCCACACCGTGCTCAGCCAGTGAGTGCACCGGCCATCTCTATATAGGATCCGAACCCGTGGCCGTGGCATTCCCAGCGCCGCACTCTCCCGAGTGAGCCATGGGGTCAGCCCTTAATTCAATTTTGTTTATATTTATTTTTGTGGTGTACAGTGTATTGTTTCAATACATGCATATCCTGCACAATGATTCATTTACTGTAGATAGCTTAGTTTTGTTTCCATTAGTTCACCCCTAATATTCCCCCTCACCCCCACCCCTCCCAGCCTCTGGTAACCATTATTCTACTCTCTACCTTAAAAACAAAAACAAAAACACACACACACAGACACACACACTAAGATAAACATCCTTATTGCATAAAGGACCCTTAAAAATGAATTAGAAAAATCTAAGGAGAAATTTGGTAAAGGAAATGAGCAGATAAGCCACAGACCTCAAAGAAACACACATGTTTAATATGTACATCTAGGATCTGGTTATGGGCAGGTATTGGACTGACCCAGTCCCTGTCTCAGGAAGCCAGGCATTGAATGGTTCCATTGCTAGCCTGGATATATGGTGGGGCAGGGCTAAGGCCCATGGACCCCATCTCTCAGGACCTCCTGATGTCAGGCTGTCTCTGTTGCTGGCCTGGATGTGTGGTGGTGGTGGCGGGTTTAAGGCCCATGGCCCCATCTCTCAGGAGCCTCCTGACATTGGTCTGGCTCTGTTGCTGGCCTCAGTCTGTGTGTGTCTTTACAGCTGAGGTGATTCTCTTGAAGATAGCACATAGTTGGGTTTAGCTTTTAATCCAATCTGTCAGTCTGTGTCTTTTGAGTGGGGAGATAATCCATTTACATTTAGGATTGTTATTGAAAGTTATTGTCTTACTCTTGGCATATTATTGATTTTACTTTAGGTTTTTTAAATATCTTTTTAAAAAATATCCTTTCTTCCCCTTTTATTGCTTGTCTTCAATGTTTGTTGGTTTTATTGAGGTGGTAAGTTTTAGTGTGTTTCTCTTTCTCATTTGTATTTTTGTTCTACCAGTGGGTTTTGTTCTCTCTTGTGTATTCTTGGTAGTGATTATCATTTTTTGGATTCCAGATGCAGGATTCTCTTGAGAATTTCTTGCAGGGCTGGTTGTGTGATGCAGAACTCCTGCAGTTTTTGTTTGTCCAGGGAATACACTCTATCTCCCTCATTTTTGAAAGATGGCTTTGCCAGCTATAGTATTCTTGGCTTGCAGCTTTTTTCTTTTAGTATGTTGAATATATCATCCCATTTTCTTCTGGCCTATAGAGTTTCTATTGAGAAGTCTGCTGTTAGTCTGATGGGGACTCCCTTATAGGTGACTTGACACTTTTCTCTTGCTGTTTTTAGGATTCTCTCTTTGTGTTTGAGCTTTGCCAGTTTGACCATAATGTGTCTCAGAGAGGATCTTTTTGGACTAAATCTGTTTGGAGATCTTTGAGCCTCTTGAATCTGAAGATCCATGTCTCTCCTTATACCTAGAAAGTTCTCTGTTATTATTTTGATGAATAGGTTTTCAATGCCTTTTCCTTTCTCCTCTTCTTCAGGAACACCCATGATTTGGAAGTTTGTGTGCTTAAGATTGTCTGATAGCTCTTTTAGATTTTATTCATTTTTAAAAATTCTTTTTCCTTCAGAAATTCTTTATTCTGCTTGTTCTAACCTGCTACTTAAGCTCTCAGTTGTGTTCTTTATTTCATTAATGAATCCTTCAGTTCCAGGAGTTCGGCTACCTTCTTTTTAAAATTGTTAATCTATGTGTAAATTTCCTCCTTCATATCCTGGATACTTTTTTAAAAATTTCATTGGGTTTTGTAGCTGAGTCTTCTGATATATCATTGTATTTCCTTAAGACAGTTGCTTGGAATTCCTTTTCAGTCATTTCAAGGTTTCCTGTTCTGTGGGGCCTGGTACTTGAGAATTACTGTATTCCTTTGGTGATGTTATATTTTCTTGGTTTTTCCATATTTCTAGGATATCTGTATTGATGTCTGGTCACTGGTAGAGGAGTTGCTTCTTCTATTACTCTGGAATGTGCTATGAGGAGAAAGACTTACTGCTCTTTTCTGGACATGCTGGTGACTCTCCTTGTTTCAGTGCAGTTGAGTGGTCGATGGGCTGCCTGCATGGTGACTGTGGGTGCTGCTGTGGCAGCAAGCCACCCTTGTGGCAGCAGTGGCTGTGGCGGTGGCTGTGGTAGACCACCTGCATGGAAGTGGTATTTGTGGCAGTGGCAGGGGCTGTGCTCCCCAGGTGCGATTCTACCTTCTGTCAGGTGGAGGCCTGCCTGCAGCTCTTGCTGAGGTTCCCGGGAGTGCTCCTCCATGACCATCATTTTCAAATCCTACTTTATGAATCATGATCACAGCATTATTTTTTATAATGAAAAATGTACAACTTCACGGCTAACAATAGGTAAATGTGTTAAATAACTTAGCTATATTTATTTAATGGAATCTTAGTGTTTTCAAAGACTTTAATTACATGGAAGAATTCACAAGATAAAATTGAGAGAAAAGCAAAATACAAAACAATCTATGTCAGTGAACCCAATTAAAAACAAAAGAGTTCATTCATGTATTAAAATGTAGAAGGAAATGTATCAAAAGTTTGAGTAGTTATCTCTGCTTTAGAGTTTATTCACAATGAGTGTTTCATTTTAATAACTTGATAACCCCTAATAAATATTCTTTAAAATGTCAAAAAAAATTTGTCCTTTGTAAACCCAATTCATAAAATATATTTTTAAGGAGGGAAATAAATAGTATAAAATTTATTTTCCCCCTTGGGATAGTTTCTTTTGATTTTATCCAGATTCCTGGGGCCTGTTTCTGTAGCGTACGGCTTACATTCTTTTCTATCTTAAATTTGTTTTCTATTTCCTATCCCCTTAGGTACCTTCTGTGTCTCCCACAGCTCATGGTATGGTGTTTGAACATAGCAGGTCTTCCAAAATTTCTTTTTGAATTATTTCAAGCTCATCTTGGTCATAATGAGTGGATTTGGCTTTACTCAGGGCTTTGGCCTTTGGCATCTCACATGAAGAATGTCCACCCAGCTAAGGGGTGGAAGGCCTGAAGTTTAATCCTGGCACTGCCCCAGATGAGTGTGAACTTGGGTAAATCACTTCCCCTCTTCTTTGCCTCCATCTTTCTTCTATAAAATGAAAGTGTTAGATGATCTTTAAGGTTCTTTCTAGACTTGAATTTCTACCTACTAGAAGCCACAGTGAATTTCAGCTTTTGGGGGTTTTGAGGATTCATTAACATTGTTAACAACCACAGGAGTGATTAATATTGAGCTTGGTGCGTAATTTCTAATATGTTGGTTCATGCAGAATTTAAAATGACTATGACCCTTTACTAAATCTTATTATCTTACTAAGTTTTGTGGGTTTTTCTGCTTTTTCCTGTTTAAGGAATGTTATTATTCTTAGGTTTTTGTTTGTTGTTGTTATTCTGATTAAGCTAATTAAGCCAAACTGGGTCATATCAACTGAGTTTCCTTGTTGCTGGATCTCTGAGTCTGACATATCTGTGTTCTTTGGCTATGTTAAGGTGAATTTGTTCAGATGAGTCAGAGTATAAAATGAAGATGTGTTCAAGGTTCAAGTTTGCCTTTCAGTGTGAATCTTACCAAGTTGCAGAGCCTTTCAGGACATTCATTTCTCCAGTGGAAATGCATGGTTACCATCAAGGACTGTGGGGGCTGATTTTCTGTTAATCTAATTCTACTACCTCATTTTATAGTTAAGAAAACTGAGGCCAGAAGATGTTAAGTGACCTGTCCACATTCCCACAGCATGGAAAAATCAGGACCAAGACTATGTAGGGTTAGGATATATAGGAAAAAGCCTGGTTTCCAGTTGAGCATTTGCTGAGAATCAGCAGCATGATTTGGGCAAGTTATTTCTCCCTATTGATTAAAGTGAATTAAAAGATAGAATAAAGGGGACGGGGTATTAGGGAGAAATTGGTAAAGGGTCATGCAAAATGTTTAAAAATAAATTTAAAAATTAAATTAAAATTTTTAAAAAGATAGAATAAAATGTGAAAATTTCTAGGTCCCTTATTAATTTTGTGGACTGAAAAAAAGAGGCTAGGTAGATTTATAGACAGAACTTCCTGGGCCGGCCCGTGGCTCACTCGGTAGAGTGCGGTGCTGATAACACCAAGGCCCCGGGTTCGGATCCCATATAGGGATGGCCGGTTCGCTCACTGGCTGAGCGTGGTGCTGACAACACCAAGTCAAGGGTTAAGATCCCCTTACCGGTCATCTTTTAAAAAAAAAAAAAAAAGAACTTCCTGATGAAAAAAATTGGACATAATTAAAATCAAGATATGGTTTTACTCATTTTGTAATTTTCATCAACTTCTGCAGAATATTTACAGCTTAATGCGTCTTCACTTTAGTGATGTTTAATGCTCTTAGCAATTTTTTTCTTTTAGTAAGATTTAGCAAAAGAATACAATGCCCTTTAATAAGTGCTGTTATTGAGCAGAAATGAGGGTTAGGAAGTCTGAATGAGCTCTAAGAATCCCAGCATTTAATGAGAATTAATGCTCATTACACATCATATTTATTAGTTCTTTCCTGGAATGAAGAGGACTCCATGGATACAAGGTTACTATCTTCAGATAATCCTCTGTTGTTGATATTTCGTTTTATTAATTAATCTAGTTTTTTTAAATAATAGAAGTAACTTAGAAACAGGAAAAAACTTCAAAAAGCATAAAATAAAAACTAGGAGTCTCCCTTTCTGCCCCCCCCTCCACCCCCCACTGTTACTTCCTGCTATGGTCTGAATATTTACATTCTCTCAAAATTCATATGTTGAAATCCTATTCCCCAAGATGATGATATTAGAGGGTGAGACCTTGGTAGGGGATTAGATCATGAGGGCAGAGCCCTTATAACAGAGGCCCCAGAGAGCTGCCTTGTCCCTTTCACTGTGTGAGGACACAGTGAGAAGGAGCCATCTATGAACCAGAGAGCAGGCCCTCACCAGACACCAAATCTGCCAGTGACTTGATCTTGGACTTCCCAGACTCCAGAACTGTGAGAAATAAATTTCTGTTGTTTATAAGCCACCCAGTTTATGGTATTTTGTTACAGAAGACTGAATGGACTAAGACATTCCCTAAAGACAACGACTTTCAACAAAAAAAAATTTTTTGTTTTTTGTTTTTCTGCTAGTTACTATAATAAATTTTACGTTTTCTTTTCCCCAACTTTTGATTTTGATAAGTTTCAAACTTACGGAGAAGTCAGAATGTACCTAGACTTACTAACTCTTAAAAATTTGCCATAATTAGGCTTTCTCTCATTTTAAAAATATATATATACACAAATACATATACAAATATATATATACACAATGATATATACAAATTCTCCTTTTTGCTGAACCATTTGAGGAACAGTTGTAGACATAATGCCATTTCTCCCCAAACACCTTGACATGGATTCCTCAAGAATAAAGACATTCTCCTCCCTAACCACAATATAATTCTCCCACTCAGAAAATGTGACATCTATATGATTATCTGATAAAATGTGCATATTGCACTGAGTTATGTCTTATCAGTCTCTTTTAATTTAAAACGGCCATGTTTTTCTTTCATGACTTTTATATTTTTGTGCAGATCGGTTGTTTTGCAGAATATCCCTCAATCTGGATTTGTTTATTTCCTCACAATTAGATTCGGGTTCTACATTTTTTTGGCAGGAGTACACATCAGTATGCACTTGATGTCAGCTTGTCCTACTGTCGGAGGTAGTAGGGTCAGGGGGCCTGACAGGCAGCCTCAACCCACCCAGTCCTCTTACCAGGTTCTTGACTCTGCCATAGGAAAGAATTCAAGGGCAGAGTCACAGTAGAAAGTGAGAACAAGCTTAACAGATAAAAAATATAGGTTCCACAGAGAGAGTACATAGCTCCAGAGACTGAGCCCACATTTAACATAAAAGTAAGTTCAGTACAGACATCAAGTCTAACACAAAAGCAAGAAAAATATACTGAGCCAGCCGCTTGCTGAAAGTAAGTTTGATACGAAGTAAAGTATACACGCCTCAGCCAGCAAAGTAAGGGTTGCCTCTAGAAAAGTGAGCAACAACCCTGCCTTCTGCTGGGATTTGGCTTTTATAGTTTCTCTATGTAATGAACATTCAATTAAGGTGGTGGTTCCCGGTTATGTAACATTTAGTCTTGCACATGCTCAGTCAGTCTCTTCCTGGAGCATGTTATTAGTCAGACTCTATCACATGCACCAAGCATATTCAAGAATATACTGTGTTCTCTATTGAGCATGCCCAGCCACTGGATTTGCATAAGCCAGCCCCTTGTGATGTCATTTCCCCTGTGCTGGTTCTAAAAATAGGTCTAACTGGCAACATCAACATTCCTCCAGGGGAGAGCCCAGAGGAGGGGACCTGAGACCTCAGGAAGTGGCTGGAAACCCAGAGGCATATGCTGAAACCTGAACCCAGGGAAACTGAACACCTCCTGTAACAGTCCCATTATTACTGATGCTAAGTTCGGTCATTTTATTAAGATGATATTTGCCAGAATTCTCCAATGAAAAAGAACCTTTTCCCCTTTGTCATTAATGAGTGATCTTCAGGGTGATACATGGAGAACACGTGAGTAAGTATTTTGTTCCCCAACAATCTTTCATGTCATGGTTTTAATATCCAGTGGTAATGTGGTGGTTTTTCTAATTCCATCATTTCTTCTACAATTATTAGTTGGCATTTTTCTTTAAAACAACACATTCCTTTCTTCACTTTTTGTATTTTTTTTTTTTTCCTTTTTGTCTTTTTTCATGACCGGCAACGGATCGCAACCCTCAGTGTCGCGCCCGTACCGGACCGGGACCGGCTACAGGGGCGCAACCCTCGGTGTTGCTCCTGCACCTCGCTCAGCCAGTGAGCGGCCGGTCTGTATGTGGGATCCGAACCCTCGGCGGGAGCGCCGCCGCGCTTCCCAAGCGGCGCACTGTAGCAGTGCGCCACCAGGTTGGCCCCAACTTTTTGTATTTTTAAATATCAGATCAGAGACATGGATTATTTTAAAATTATTCAACATGTTATAATTTATTCCTGTCATTATTTATTTCAGTTCTCAAATTATTCCAAATCTGGCCAGTGAGAGCCCCTTCAAACTGGTTCCCTTGTCCTCTTGTCCTGTTACCAACCATTTTTGAGCACCTCTTACTTTCTGGCACAAATGCTCTGGGTTCACCTGTACTCTCCCTGCTGCAGTCCTCGTGTCAGCCATTTCCCTCAGGAGGCTTCCATTATAATTTAAAATAATATAAACTAGAGTAAATACGTTACCTTCTACCTCTTCTTCCCTTTCCATTCCCAAATTTGTTTGCTATATATTTTTTTATTGTCAGAATTTATAGCATAATATTTTGATCTATACCTACAGTTAAACTAGTCCATTCTTTCCTTATAGGTTGATTCTAAAAATTAAAAACCAACAAATGACATTTATTATAAATATGTATTATTTACCTCTAGAAAAAAAAATATGCATTGAGCCTCAAATTTTAGTGTAGTATGAATCTCCCAAGGGGCCTGTTAAAGATTCACATTCCTCAGCTCCACCCTCAGAATTTCTGACTCAATAACTTCAAGGGGTCTAGAGATTCTGAGACATTCTAAAAAAGTGGTATTGGGTGCATAAAGAAGAAATGTAATACCAAGTTGTTAAAATTTGGCAGCTTGACTAAAAATCCTCCAAGTGTCAGTCCCTAAGGAATCTTTTTATTTTCTTTCTAGCTATATATTCTTATGGGTCATGTTTGGCCCAGTTTCTTATATCCCACATTGTCCTCTTTCTTTGATTCTCTCAACAATTTTTACACTTTCCAGAGTTGTTGTTGTTTTTGTTTTTCTTCCCCATATGGGATGCATATGGTAAAATTTCTGAGCCATTTTGCAAAAAAAATAGCTTCATTTTGCTCCCATACTTAGTGGACAGTTTAGCTTGACTATTAAGAAGTCTGTTGTTGGTCTGATTTATATTCTTCTTGAGGCAAGATGCTTTTTCCCTTTGAAACTGAACTCTTTTATAATTTTTCTTTATTCTTAGGGTTCTGAAATTTTGTCATGATGTTTTTACATTAACCCTGCTTGGCACTTGTTGGAGTCCTTTAATCTAAAGTTTTTTATCTCTTTTTTAAGTCAAAGAAAATTTTCTCTTGTTGTATCTTTTGCTATTTCTTCCTTTTAATTTTCTCTCTTCTGTCCTAATACTCATTTTATTTATCTATTTATTTTTATTGTAACATGGTTGGTTGTACATATCTGTGGGGTACAGAGTGTGCAAATTGTGATGCTCAACTCAGGGTAATTAGTATATTCAACATTATACAATGTAATCGTTTTTCATGGCCCTTTACCAATTCCTCCCTTACTGCCCCTTTTCCCACCTCTGGTAACCTCAGTTCTGTTCTCTCCTTTTGAAAGTTCAGTGGTTAACTCATGTTAGACAAATATTAGACTTCCTAGACCTATTCTCTTTGCCCTTTAAATTTTCTCCATATTTCTCATGTTTTTGTCTTTTTGTTATGTTCTGGGAGACTTCTTTATTTTCAAGTTTATTTCAAACTGTGTAAGTGGATTGAATGTGTCAGCCTTGCTTTCTTGTTGGGAACTGGGTGGGAAGCATACAGGTTGGGGACATACTGCCAAAAAAGTAGAGCTTTACTCTGAGCAAGGCACACCATGGCATACTTTACTCCTAGATGGAATTGTCATTCCTTTCCCCCACTCTGTCCCTCATGGAAGGCCAGAGTTACCTATGCTCTGCTTCTCCCAAAGGCTTCCACCGGCTTCACTAGGAGGCTTCCCTAGGCAAGTTGTTCTTTCCTTCATGGAATTATTCTTACTCAGGTTTTTCCCCAAATCTGAAGCTGTACTCTCTGGTCACTTTTAGGTGGAAGAATAGGGGGAGGAGCCCTGCTGTGCCTAAAGTTGCACTTCATCCACATCCTGATGGCCCCCAACCCACTCCACATACACTTCTGCTCTCCTAAGGGTTAATTCAGAGTTTGGGTATGGCTTGAGTGGGGCTCTGGAATCAAACTGCCTGGCTTTAAAGCCCATCTTCACTACATGTTAACTATGTGAGTCTCACTAAATTTCATCTGTAAAATGGGGGGTATGATAATACAGTGATGCTCAATTTTATTAGTGACTATGAAGTCTGTTAACTGATATCTTAAGCTGTGATTTTATCTGCCTTGTCTTTCTATCAATTTGATCCTACCTATTTTCTTGTTTCTTTTTTTATTTTAATTTTTACCAAAGTAATATTTGTGTTATTTTAAAGAGCAAAAACTTTACAAGTCTTATAACTCAAAACCACCATCCCTTGTCCCATCCTGCCCCACACTTGAGCCCCAAAGTCACCAGTTGCAACACTCAAAGCTGTTTCTTTTGTTATGCAGCACCATATTTCCAAAAAACATTATTATAATGCAATTTCATGGTTTCACTTTTTCCTTAGAGCCATCTGGTCCCTGTGGCAATCTGGTCTGGTTGCTTTCTAAGCCTGCTGCACGCTGTCGTCCTTGGGCTTTCCTTCCCTGCAATACTGGGAATTCCCTCTATCTTTCTCATGTGTTGGAAGCTCTGTGATGAGATAGAAAAACTTTTTCCTTAGAGCCATCTGGTCCCTGTGGCAATCTGGTCTGGTTGCTTTCTAAGCCTGCTGCACGCTGTCGTCCTTGGGCTTTCCTTCCCCGCAATACTGGGAATTCCCTCTATCTTTCTCATGTGTTGGAAGCTCTGTGATGAGATAGAAAACTGGATATGAAAGAAGATGCTTGATTACTGGTCCTTTAGCATTAAGCACATTCCTGTCTCTCCCAGTATCAGTCAGGTTCTTGCCGACTCAGTACAAAAGGGATTTCCTAGTAGGTTAGAGGGACTCAGAATCAATGGGAGGCTGTAGCAGCAGGAGCAAAGGGGCTCCAGAGGCTGAAACAATCTATCCAGGGCTGGGCAGAAGTATCTGACTGGCTAAGTGTAAGTCTCATGGATACTGGGGTTGGGGGAGAGAGGATTTTCTCCCTCAAGCTCTGGTGGTGAGAGGTGGTGCATTATATCTACTTATACCCTAATACAGCCCTGTAGTTATTTCCTCTCAAAGAGGAAGTGGGGAGTAGAAATTGTACAGCCAGAAGAAACACAAATATCCACTACACTCTTTTAGTCTCAGTTTCCCCACTTATATAATAAAAATAATATCAGTCCAAAAAAGGTATTCAACTTGAGGATTAAACGAGATAATTAGAAAACGCTTAGGACAGTGCCTGGCTCATGATAGAGTCTCTTTTGCATGCTGATTTGATCTGGGTAGAAGGATGAGAACATTCTAGATGGACAGAGTGATGGTAGCCAAGGATGAGAGGCCAGAAAATCTCATGAAAGGAAAGGAGCCTGGGGTCCCTTTGCCTAAACAGCAGATCTGGAGGGGACAAAGTAGAGCCCAGTCCTGCCTGGGACAGAGGCCACTGTAGATGGCTGGACTTGTGCCTCCTGTGCCTGGATGCAGCTGTTCATAACTGGGTCAGGACATGGGCTCAGCTAAGATGGAGTCACCATGCAAACCAGGGAGGGCAGAGCAGGGGTCCTGAGTGGGAGGGCCAGCCCACACAGATGTCAGGGATCAGCCAGGGGTGTGGAAGGAGCTGCCCTCAGAATGACCAGGTCTCACCCTGCAGTTCCTTTTCAGGGGAGGGTGGGGAGGAAATGTCATCCTACCCACCTTCCCCTGTGGATCCACCAAATGCTGCTTATGGGTCCAACTACATTACTGGGACAGTGTGAAGAAGGGTGACAGGAGTCATTTAAAGGACCCATTAGCAAACACAGGAAGGTAAAAATCATATCTTTAGCTCAGCAGATGTGGTCGTGAGCTCTGATTGAGAGATCTAGGAAGTTTCTCTCCTCTGAGGAGCCTCCCTGCCCTGTCCTCCCTCTCGCCCCTGTCCCCCATCCCCCAGCTTCCCAGGCACTCAGGGCTCATCCTTCCCATCTCTGGGCTCCCTCTGGGCTCTGCCCAGCTCCTGGCCTGGCCATAGAACCCAGGATTCCAGGCGTTTTTTCCCAGGAGATCTCTGCTTGGCTTGGAGTTCCCGAGGGCAGGGCCAGTGCCTCATTTCTCTCAGGGACCAGGGTCTGGCCTTGGATGGGCACCAGGAAAGGTTTGAAGAATGAACGAGGCTGGAATTGAGCTGAGCTTTGGATAGATGAAGGAGAAAAGAAAGTATTTCATAGATGGAGGCAGGAACAGCATGGCTGGAGAGATACAGGACAAGTGATAGCCTGTCCTGAGTGAGGGAAACATCAGTTCTGGGAGGGAAGCCGACATTTGTGCCAGTGCTTTCTCAAATATCTGGCACAGTGTTTGTGAGTCTGGTCCTCACCTCAGCTTTGAGAGAGAGGCATAATTATTCCCATTTTACAGATGAGGCAATTGAGGCTCAGAGAGGGGAAGTGACCTGCCCAGAAAGTGGCTGAGCAAGAATACAAATAATTCTACTTTCTGAGCCCAAAGAGGGGTTTAAGTCCTAAAAGTGGGCATAGTCTGGGGACTCTGGCCAAGTGTTGTGTCACTAGCTTCTGGCCCAAATAGAAGGTGATGTCATATGCTTCCAGGCCTGCTCCACACCCTAGCCCCTGCCTGGTTGGGTGTGGGAGAGCAGAGGGCACAGGGCAGGGCGGGCAGGGCTGGGAAGCGCTGAGAAGCCAGGCCACCAGGCCACTTTGGGAGGAGGCTTCCTGCCTGCCTTCCACCCAGGGGTGAGCCAGCTAGGGAGGAATCACCCATGACCTCTCCTGGTCTAAGAAAGGAGTCAGCACTGGATCCATTGTTAGGAAGACTGCTTTTGGAACTTGCTGAGAACCTGCTCTGGGCAGGGCTGGTGTGGGATAAGGTGCAAAGATGAATAAGATCCATTTCCTCCCCAGGGGAGCTCACGTCAGACATTTAAGGAACCATAAAAATAGCTAATATACATTGAGCACTTTATCAAGTGCCAGACACTAATCTAAGTCATTCACACATATTGATAAGTAACTGAAGTTCACAGCAGCCCAGGAGACAAATGCTATTATAAGGTCCATTTGACCTGTGAGGATAGGAGGCACAGAGAGATCAAGTAGCCTGCCCTAGATCACACAGTAAGTAAGCTGTGTGCTGGGATCCACACTCAGGCAGCCTGGCGCCCTCACACTATGTATCCTGTAAGCTAACGCCAGTGCCATCTGCCATGGCCAACACATGTACTATCTTGCCTCCTTGTCAGAAGGTTGTTAGGTTCTGTAAGCTTTCCAGGCTCCATAGTGTGCTTTAGGATATCACCATGATTATTGCCCTTTGCTGCCTGCAAAGGTTATATCTTTACCTGTGGGCTTGTGTTGTCACCATATGAAAGCTTCACACTCCTGTGACTCTCCCATCTCACAGTCCCATGAAGCATCTTGCACAAAGCAGGTGCTCAAATGTGTTTGCAGGTAGGTGGGTCTCTGAGACATGAACAAAGTGGTTCTCGGCCTGTGCATTGGGATCACCTAGGGAGTTTGAACAAATACTGATACCCAGACCCCACCTACAGAGGTTCCAATGTAACTGATGTAGAGTGCAGTCTGAGCATGGGGAATCTTAAACACCCCCACGGTTATTCCAATGTGCTGCCATGGCTGAAAACCTCTGCATTAACACTAATTTAGAAATCTTGGAAGTTTCCATTGAGGGCAGGCAGTTGGTAGAGCAGAAAGAGCATGGGATTTGGAGATGGGCAAGTAAAATTCACATCAATGCTCAACCATTACAATTTGGATGAGTTTGGACAAGTCAACTTCCCCAAGCCTCAGTTACCTCATCTATAAAAGGGGATAAAAACATCCACCTTGAAGTAGAGCACTAGAAGTAAAGTGCTAGGATGGCACATGCTAGAAGAAATATAATACGGGGCAGCTATTAAAATTAATTATACATCTGTCCATCCGACATGTGATTACTGAGCATCTACTAAGTGCCCTTGGAACAATAAAAAACAAGACAGTTATAGTCCCTTATGTTATAGCATTTACATTCTAGTAATTCAATTTTAAAAATGTTTATTGGGTTTGGGATATAAGGTACTGTATAGGTTCAAAGATGGACAAGACATTGTCCTTGCCCTTGAGGAAAAGAGAAGTGGACACTATTCATGTCTAAAATAGAGGGAGGGGAATGACAGGAGAGGTACAAACCAAGAGTGGCGGGGTTCAGAGGAGAGAGGCATTGAGAGGGCAGATCAGGGAAGTTTCCACGGAAGACAGGATACTTTAGAGGGCCCTGGAAGGATAGACAGGGTTTTGTAGGATGGGACAAGGGGAATAGTGGTTGAATAAAGCTTAAACAAAAGCATGGAGGCAGGAATAATCCAACCTGGCAAAAAAGCTGGGTGTGCATGTATAAGAGGGAAGAGGATGCGCATACACCACAGGAAAATGCAGTCTGGAGCCTAAATGCCAGGGTGAGCCATTTGGACTCAGTTTGGTCAGCTGTGGGAACCCCAAGGGTCTGGAGCTGAGTTGCATAATTCTTAGGTCTTAATAGCTGAACCTCCCATGGCTTGTTATTAGTAGGTGTTTTTGTTGCCACTGTCCTCCGGGCCTCCCCTTCTCTGCCCACCACCACCTTGGTCCCATGTTCAGTGCTCAGTGCTGTGTCACTGCCCTCAGGTGAGGGACTGATGAACTCACTCAACCTCTACTCAAGCATAAATGCACCTACAAATGGTACTTCCTAGGCAATTGCATTTCGGCAGTGCAGTACCAGACCGAGGATCTAGAGAAGGCCTGGTTCTAATTCTACCTCTGATCTCATCAGCTATGTGTCCTGGGGCAAGTCACTTCCCCTCTCTGAGCCTCAGTTTCCTCATCTGAAAAATGATCAGGCTGGATGGGTTGACCGACAATGACCCTTCCAGCTGCAATGTTCTCTGACTAATTTGCCAAGTGCTAAACCCAAGAATGTCTCTGTTGACTCCTGCAAGGAGACAGTGCTGCTGAAAATTAGGTATTAATCATGATGTTTAGAGGGAAAGAGATGGAGAGGGTACCTGTAGGTGCTCAGCAGTGTCAGCTGAGCCCAGCTTTGGATTCATCACAGCCCAGGCACTGGAGTGTGAATGAAGAAGTCTCCAGATGATTTCAGCCCTTGGCCACTCAAGTCTTCCCATTTGAATTCCCAGACATTGTGGAACAGAGATAATAAGCCATATACACTTTGCTCTGTCTGAATTCCTGACCCTCAGAATGTATGAGCATAATGAAACTGTTGTTTTGTGCCACCAAGGCTGGGATGGTTTGTTACCATCGAAAGATAACTGGAAATAGGGGAGGAGGCATTCAGGGATGGTTTCAGGACTCGTGAAACCTCACCAGTGGGTGTCCTTCCCCTCTGCCCACTGACTTTGGAAGCCACCTCCGGTCTTGGATATTATTCTAAATAGCATGGTGCTCTTAGGAGAGGAGGCTCAGAGCCTGCACTGTCTTGGGATGCTGTAAAGTTTATCAACAAGGAAGGAAACTCTGGGATCTCTCCTGAGGCTTTCCCAGATGCTGAGACACTGCTCAGCTGAGGGGCAGGGTCCAGTTGTATCTGTCAGTACCTCAGTGTCCAAAAGGCTAAAGGTTACGTGTGGTGGTGGGGAGTGGAGGGAGGTGAGGGGGCTGCTCACACTGGTAGAGGTCTTGTAGGTGCATCTTACACCCTCTATCTCATTTCAGTCCCACCATAGTGCCACTTCTCCCTGGCCCTAGGAAGGAGTGTTTTCTCCCACTTTGATGAAGAAAGAGCCACGCACAAGAGCCACACATACGGAATGGCAGGGCAGGGCTTTAAACTAGGCAGTGGGAATGTGAATCTAACACTCTCTTGAGGATCCCCGTGCGTGACTTAGGGATGGAAGTTCTGGAAGGGGGGTTTTCATTTCCTTTCGCTGAACAGCCTCTTGTCTTGAAATAAGACCACTGTATTTGGCTTAAGTTGTTTCTGCTTCCTTCCTCCCGTTACCTCCTCCACTATCATTCCTTTTTTCCTCTGGGATTTTTTTGGCAGAAGGAAGAAAGGAGTTATCCACCCCCAAGTCCTCTATTAGGGAAGGCCTGATGATGATATGGGATCTTCACTCACCAGCCATGCCAGGCTGGGAGCACAAAGGGCGAACGAGGGCGGGTCGCTCCCAAGCCGGGCGGGGGACGATGAGGAGCTGAGTGTCCCCGCCCCTCCCCATCACAAGCCCTACCGTGGCTGTGAGACGTGGGTGGTGAGGTTCCCAGAAGGATCCGTGCGGTGTGAGGGGGAGTATCCTGGCTATTCCCCGGTGGGACTTCCTCCCTCACGGTGTGTGTGGGGGGAGAGAGGGGCACGGAAATACTATTTCTCTGAGCGATCGTGCCAGACTATATCGCACGTATCGGCTCATTTACCTCAACTTCCATGTACGGCTCAGAGAGGTTAGCCGAGTGGTCCTAGGCCGCACAGCGTGTGAGCCTTACCGACGGTTAAGGACGCCCGCCCAGAGGCTCTCGCCCGTCTCCCGGCAGCCTCAGAGCCCTGGAGGTGCCCGCCCGGATCAGGCCGGGAGACTCTGGGCCTCATTCCGTGCTGTCCGGA
Source organism: Galeopterus variegatus (assembly GCF_000696425.1). Taxonomy (NCBI): domain Eukaryota; kingdom Metazoa; phylum Chordata; class Mammalia; order Dermoptera; family Cynocephalidae; genus Galeopterus; species Galeopterus variegatus. The sequence continues at coordinate 285,167 of NW_007727891.1, forward strand.
GGGGGTTCCCAGCAGGGGGCGCCCCGAGGCCCGTCCGGGGCGGCCGGGCGCGCCTCCAGCCGGCGCC